>NW_026968736.1:0-72959 GCF_028390025.1 Pseudophryne corroboree
CTGAGATGAAAAAGTTGATTTCGGAGCATGATTTTTGAACAGGAGCTTCAACGGTTTTGTGGCATATGAGAAATTCCCTAAGCCCCGGACCCATCGATTTTGGTCAAAAATGAAAATTTTAAAAGTGCCCCTATTTCTGCTTTAACTTTAGTTACCATCCCAAAATGAATCCCAGAGATGAAAAAAGTTGATTTCGGAGCATGATTTTTGACAGGAGCTTCAACGGTTTTGTGGCATATGAGACATTCCCTAAGCCCCGGACCCATCGATTTTGGTCAAAAATGAAAATTTTAAAAGTGCCCCTATTTCTGCTTTAAACTTAGTTACCATCCCAAAATGAATCCCTGAGATGAAAAAAGTTGATTTCGGAGCATGATTTTTGAACAGGAGCTTCAACGGTTTTGTGGCATATGAGAAATTCCCTAAGCCCCGGACCCATCGATATTGGTCAAAAATGAAAATTTTAAAGTGCCCCTATTTCTGCTTTAAACTTTAGTTACCATCCCAAAATGAATCCCTGAGATGAAAAAAGTTGATTTCAGAGCATGATTTTTGAACAGGAGCTTCAACTGTTTTGTGGCATATGAGAAATTCCCTAAGCCCCGGACCATCGATTTTGGTCAAAAATGAAATTTTAAAAGTGCCCCTATTTCTGCTTTAAACTTTAGTTACCATCCAAAATTAATCCCTGAGATGAAAAAAGTTGATTTCGGAGCATGATTTTTGAACAGGAGCTTCAACGGTTTTGGGGCATATGAGAAAATTCCCTAAGCCCCGGACCCATCGATTTTGGTCAAAAATGAAAATTTTAAAAGTGCCCCTATTTCTGCTTTAAACTTTAGTTACCATCCCAAAATGAATCCCTGAGATGAAAAAAGTTGATTTCGGAGCATGATTTTGAACAGGAGCTTCAACGGTTTTGTGGCATATGAGAAATTCCCTAAGCCCCGGACCCATCGATTTTGGTCAAAAATGAAAATTTTAAAAGTGCCCCTATTTCTGCTTTAAACTTTAGTTACCATCCGAAAATAATTCCTGAGATGAAAAAAGTTGATTTCGGAGCATGATTTTTGAACAGGAGCTTCAACGGTTTTGGGGCATATGAGAAATTCCATAAGCCCCGGACCCATCGATTTTGGTCAAAATGAAAATTTTAAAAGTGCCCCTATTTCTGCTTTAAACTTTAGTTACCATCCCAAAATGAATCCCTGAGATGAAAAAAGTTGATTCAGAGCATGATTTTGAACAGGAGCTTCAACGGTTTTGTGGCATATGAGAAATTCCCTAAGCCCCGGACCCATCGATTTTGGTCAAAAATGAAAATTTTAAAAGTGCCCCTATTTCTGCTTTAAACTTTAGTTACCATCCCAAAATGAATCCCTGAGATGAAAAAAGTTGATTTCGGAGCATGATTTTTGAACAGGAGCTTCAACGGTTTTGGGGCATATAAGAAATTCCCTAAGCCCCGGACCCATCGATTTTGGTCAAAATGAAAATTTTAAAAGTGCCCCTATTTCTGCTTTAAACTTTAGTTACCATCCCAAAATGAATCCCTGAGATGAAAAAAGTTGATTTCGGAGCATGATTTTTTGAACAGGAGCTTCAACGGTTTTGTGGCATATGAGAAATTCCCTAAGCCCCGGACCCATCGATTTTGGTCAAAATTGAAAATTTTAAAAAGTGCCCCTATTTCTGCTTTAAACTTTAGTTACCATCCCAAAATGAATCCCTGAGATGAAAAAAGTTGATTTCGGAGCATGATTTTTGAACAGGAGCTTCAACGGTTTTGGGGCATATGAGAAATTCCATAAGCCCCGAGACCCCATCGATTTTGGTCAAAAATGAAAATTTTAAAAGTGCCCCTATTTCTGCTTTAAACTTTAGTTACCATCCCAAAATGAATCCCTGAGATGAAAAAAAGTTGATTTCAGAGCATGATTTTTTAACAGGAGCTTCAACGGTTTTGTGGCATATGAGAAATTCCCTAAGCCCCGGACCCATCGATTTTGGTCAAAAATGAAAATTTTAAAAGTGCCCCTATTTCTGCTTTAAACTTTAGTTACCATCCCAAAATGAATCCCTGAGATGAAAAAAGTTGATTTCGGAGCATGATTTTTGAACAGGAGCTTCAACGGTTTTGTGGCATATGAGAAATTCCCTAAGCCCCGGACCATCGATTTTGGTCAAAATGAAAATTTAAAAGTGCCCCTATTTCTGCTTTATACTTTAGTTACCATCCCAAAATGAATCCCAGAGATGAAAAAAGTTGATTTCGGAGCATGATTTTTGAACAGGAGCTTCAACGGTTTTGTGGCATATGAGAAATTCCCTAAGCCCCGGACCCATCGATAATTGGTCAAAATGAAAATTTTAAAAGTTCCCCTATTTCTGCTTTAAACTTTAGTTACCATCCCAAAATGAATCCCTGAGATGAAAAAAAGTTGATTTCGGAGCATGATTTTTGAACAGGAGCTTCAACGGTTTTGTGGCATATGAGAAATTCCCTAAGCCCCGGACCCATCGATTTTGGTCAAAAATGAAAATTTTAAAAGTGCCCCTATTTCTGCTTTAAACTTTAGTTACCATCCCAAAATGAATCCCTGAGATGAAAAAAGTTGATTTCGGAGCATGATTTTTGAACAGGAGCTTCAACGGTTTTGTGGCATATGAGAAATTCCCTAAGCCGCGACACATCGATATTGGTCAAAAATGAAAATTTTAAAAGTGCCCCTATTTCTGCTTTAAACTTTAGTTACCATCCCAAAATGAATCCCTGAGATGAAAAAAGTTGATTTCGGAGCATGATTTTTGAACAGGAGCTTCAACGGTGTTTGGGGCATATAAGAAATTCCCTAAGCCTCGGACCCATCGATTTTGGTCAAAAATGAAAATTTTAAAAGTGCCCCTATTTCTGCTTTAAACTTTAGTTACCATCCCAAAATGAATCCCTGAGATGAAAAAAGTTGATTTCGGAGCATGATTTTTGAACAGGAGCTTTAACGGTTTTGTGGCATATGAGAAATTCCCTAAGCCCCGACCCATCGATTTTGGTCAAAAATGAAAATGTTAAAAGTGCCCCTATTTCTGCTGTAAACTTTAGTTACCATCCCAAAATGAATCCCTGAGAGGAAAAAAGTTGATTTCGGAGCATGATTTTTGAACAGGAGCTTCAACGGTTTTGGGGCATATAAAGAAATTCCCTAAGCCCCGGACCCATCGATTTTGGTCAAAAATGAAAATTTTAAAAGTGCCCCTATTTCTGCTTTAAACTTTAGTTACCATCCCAAAATGAATCCCTGAGATGAAAAAAGTTGATTTCGGAGCATGATTTTTGAACAGGAGCTTCAACGGTTTTGTGGCATATGAGAAATTCCCTAAGCCCCGGACCCATCGATTTTGGTCAAAATTGAAAATTTTAAAAGTGCCCCTATTTCTGCTTTAAACTTTAGTTACCATCCCAAAATGAATCCCTGAGATGAAAAAAGTTGATTTCGGAGCATGATTTTTGAACAGGAGCTTCAACGGTTTTGGGGCATATGAGAAATTCCATAAGCCCCGGACCCATCGATTTTGGTCAAAAATGAAAATTTTAAAAGTGCCCCTATTTCTGCTTTAAACTTTAGTTACCATCCAAAATGAATCCCTGAGATGAAAAAAGTTGATTTCAGTGCATGATTTTTTAACAGGAGCTTCAACAGTTTTGTGGCATATGAGAAATTCCCTAAGCCCCGGACCCATCGATTTTGGTCAAAAAATGAAAATTTTAAAAGTGCCCCTATTTCTGCTTTAAACTTTAGTTACCATCCCAAAATGAATCCCTGAGATGAAAAAAGTTGATTTCGGAGCATGATTTTGAACAGGAGCTTCAACGGTTTTGTGGCATATGAGAAATTCCCTAAGCCCCGGACCCATCGATTTTGGTCAAAATGAAAATTTTAAAGTGCCCCTATTTCTGCTTTAAACTTTAGTTACCATCCCAAATGAATCCCAGAGATGAAAAAAGTTGATTTCGGAGCATGATTTTTGAACAGGAGCTTCAACGGTTTTGTGGCATATGAGAAATTCCCTAAGCCCCGGACCCATCGATATTGGTCAAAAATGAAAATTTTAAAAGTTCCCCTATTTCTGCTTTAAACTTTAGTTACCATCCCAAAATGAATCCCTGAGATGAAAAAAGTTGATTTCGGAGCATGATTTTTGAACAGGAGCTTCAACGGTTTTGTGGCATATGAGAAATTCCCTAAGCCCCGGACCCATCGATTTTGGTCAAAAATGAAAATTTTAAAAGTGCCCCTATTTCTGCTTTAAACTTTAGTTACCATCCCAAAATGAATCCCTGAGATGAAAAAAGTTGATTTCGGAGCATGATTTTTGAACAGGAGCTTCAACGGTTTTGTGGCATATGAGAAATTCCCTAAGCCCCGGACCCATCGATATTGGTCAAAAATGAAAATTTTAAAAGTGCCCCTATTTCTGCTTTAAACTTTAGTTACCATCCCAAAATGAATCCCTGAGATGAAAAAAGTTGATTTCAGAGCATGATTTTTGAACAGGAGCTTCAACTGTTTTGTGGCATATGAGAAATTCCCTAAGCCCCGGACCCATCGATTTTGGTCAAAAATGAAAATTTTAAAAGTGCCCCTATTTCTGCTTTAAACTTTAGTTACCATCCCAAAATTAATCCCTGAGATGAAAAAAGTTGATTTCGGAGCATGATTTTTGAACAGGAGCTTCAACGGTTTTGTGGCATATGAGAAATTCCCTAAGCCCCGGACCCATCGATATTGGTCAAAAATGAAAATTTTAAAAGTGCCCCTATTTCTGCTTTAAACTTTAGTTACCATCCCAAAATGAATCCCTGAGATGAAAAAAGTTGATTTCGGAGCATGATTTTTGAACAGGAGCTTCAACGGTTTTGGGGCATATAAGAAATTCCCTAAGCCTCGGACCCATCGATTTTGGTCAAAAATGAAAATTTTAAAAGTGCCCCTATTTCTGCTTTAAACTTTAGTTACCATCCCAAAATGAATCCCTGAGATGAAAAAAGTTGATTTCGGAGCATGATTTTTGAACAGGAGCTTTAACGGTTTTGTGGCATATGAGAAATTCCCTAAGCCCCGGACCCATCGATTTTGGTCAAAAATGAAAATGTTAAAAGTGCCCCTATTTCTGCTTTAAACTTTAGTTACCATCCCAAAATGAATCCCTGAGAGGAAAAAAGTTGATTTCGGAGCATGATTTTTGAACAGGAGCTTCAACGGTTTTGGGGCATATAAGAAATTCCCTAAGCCCCGGACCCATCGATTTTGGTCAAAAATGAAAATTTTAAAAGTGCCCCTATTTCTGCTTTAAACTTTAGTTACCATCCCAAAATGAATCCCTGAGATGAAAAAAGTTGATTTCGGAGCATGATTTTTGAACAGGAGCTTCAACGGTTTTGTGGCATATGAGAAATTCCCTAAGCCCCGGACCCATCGATTTTGGTCAAAATTGAAAATTTTAAAAGTGCCCCTATTTCTGCTTTAAACTTTAGTTACCATCCCAAAATGAATCCCTGAGATGAAAAAAGTTGATTTCGGAGCATGATTTTTGAACAGGAGCTTCAACGGTTTTGGGGCATATGAGAAATTCCATAAGCCCCGGACCCATCGATTTTGGTCAAAAATGAAAATTTTAAAAGTGCCCCTATTTCTGCTTTAAACTTTAGTTACCATCCCAAAATGAATCCCTGAGATGAAAAAAGTTGATTTCAGTGCATGATTTTTTAACAGGAGCTTCAACAGTTTTGTGGCATATGAGAAATTCCCTAAGCCCCGGACCCATCGATTTTGGTCAAAAATGAAAATTTTAAAAGTGCCCCTATTTCTGCTTTAAACTTTAGTTACCATCCCAAAATGAATCCCTGAGATGAAAAAAGTTGATTTCGGAGCATGATTTTTGAACAGGAGCTTCAACGGTTTTGTGGCATATGAGAAATTCCCTAAGCCCCGGACCCATCGATTTTGGTCAAAAATGAAAATTTTAAAAGTGCCCTATTTCTGCTTTAAACTTTAGTTACCATCCCAAAAATGAATCCCAGAGATGAAAAAGTTGATTTCGGAGCATGATTTTTGAACAGGAGCTTCAACGGTTTTTTGGCATATGAGAAATTCCCTAAGCCCCGGACCCATCGATATTGGTCAAAAATGAAAATTTTAAAAGTTCCCCTATTTCTGCTTTAAACTTTAGTTACCATCCCAAAATGAATCCCTGAGATGAAAAAAGTTGATTTCGGAGCATGATTTTTGAACAGGAGCTTCAACGGTTTTGTGGCATATGAGAAATTCCCTAAGCCCCGGACCCATCGATTTTGGTCAAAAATGAAAATTTTAAAAGTGCCCCTATTTCTGCTTTAAACTTTAGTTACCATCCCAAAATGAATCCCTGAGATGAAAAAAGTTGATTTCGGAGCATGATTTTGAACAGGAGCTTCAACGGTTTTGTGGCATATGAGAAATTCCCTAAGCCCCGGACCCATCGATATTGGTCAAAAATGAAAATTTTAAAAGTGCCCCTATTTCTGCTTTAAACTTTAGTTACCATCCCAAAATGAATCCCTGAGATGAAAAAAGTTGATTTCAGAGCATGATTTTTGAACAGGAGCTTCAACTGTTTTGTGGCATATGAGAAATTCCCTAAGCCCCGGACCCATCGATTTTGGTCAAAAATGAAAATTTTAAAAGTGCCCCTATTTCTGCTTTAAACTTTAGTTACCATCCCAAAATTAATCCCTGAGATGAAAAAAGTTGATTTCGGAGCATGATTTTTGAACAGGAGCTTCAACGGTTTTGGGGCATATGAGAAATTCCCTAAGCCCGGACCCATCGATTTTGGTCAAAAATGAAATTTTAAAGTGCCCCTATTTCTGCTTTAAACTTTAGTTACCATCCCAAAATGAATCCCTGAGATGAAAAAAGTTGATTTCGGAGCATGATTTTTGAACAGGAGCTTCAACGGTTTTGGGGCATATAAGAAATTCCCTAAGCCTCGGACCCATCGATTTTGGTCAAAAATGAAAATTTTAAAAGTGCCCCTATTTCTGCTTTAAACTTTAGTTACCATCCCAAAATGAATCCCTGAGATGAAAAAAGTTGATTTCGGAGCATGATTTTTGAACAGGAGCTTTAACGGTTTTGTGGCATATGAGAAATTCCCTAAGCCCCGGACCCATCGATTTTGGTCAAAAATGAAAATGTTAAAAGTGCCCCTATTTCTGCTTTAAACTTTAGTTACCATCCCAAAATGAATCCCTGAGAGGAAAAAAGTTGATTTCGGAGCATGATTTTGAACAGGAGCTTCAACGGTTTTGGGGCATATAAGAAATTCCCTAAGCCCCGGACCCATCGATTTTGGTCAAAAATGAAAATTTTAAAAGTGCCCCTATTTCTGCTTTAACTTTAGTTACCATCCCAAAATGAATCCCTGAGATGAAAAAAGTTGATTTCGGAGCATGATTTTTTGAACAGGAGCTTCAACGGTTTTGTGGCATATGAGAAATTCCCTAAGCCCCGGACCCATCGATTTTGGTCAAAATTGAAAATTTTAAAAGTGCCCCTATTTCTGCTTTAAACTTTAGTTACCATCCCAAAATGAATCCCTGAGATGAAAAAAGTTGATTTCGGAGCATGATTTTTGAACAGGAGCTTCAACGGTTTTGGGGCATATGAGAAATTCCATAAGCCCCGGACCCATCGATTTTGGTCAAAAATGAAAATTTTAAAAGTGCCCCTATTTCTGCTTTAAACTTTAGTTACCATCCCAAATGAATCCCTGAGATGAAAAAAGTTGATTTCAGTGCATGATTTTTTTAACAGGAGCTTCAACAGTTTTGTGGCATATGAGAAATTCCCTAAGCCCCGGACCCATCGATTTTGGTCAAAAATGAAAATTTTAAAAGTGCCCCTATTTCTGCTTTAAACTTTAGTTACCATCCCAAAATGAATCCCTGAGATGAAAAAAAGTTGATTTCGGAGCATGATTTTTGAACAGGAGCTTCAACGGTTTTGTGGCATATGAGAAATTCCCTAAGCCCCGGACCCATCGATTTTGGTCAAAAATGAAAATTTTAAAAGTGCCCCTATTTCTGCTTTAAACTTTAGTTACCATCCCAAAATGAATCCCAGAGATGAAAAAAGTTGATTTCGGAGCATGATTTTTGAACAGGAGCTTCAACGGTTTTGTGGCATATGAGAAATTCCCTAAGCCCCGGACCCATCGATATTGGTCAAAAATGAAAATTTTAAAAGTTCCCCTATTTCTGCTTTAAACTTTAGTTACCATCCCAAAATGAATCCCTGAGATGAAAAAAGTTGATTTCGGAGCATGATTTTTGAACAGGAGCTTCAACGGTTTTGTGGCATATGAGAAATTCCCTAAGCCCCGGACCCATCGATTTTGGTCAAAAATGAAAATTTTAAAAGTGCCCCTATTTCTGCTTTAAACTTTAGTTACCATCCCAAAATGAATCCCTGAGATGAAAAAAGTTGATTTCGGAGCATGATTTTTGAACAGGAGCTTCAACGGTTTTGTGGCATATGAGAAATTCCCTAAGCCCCGGACCCATCGATATTGGTCAAAAATGAAAATTTTAAAAGTGCCCCTATTTCTGCTTTAAACTTTAGTTACCATCCCAAAATGAATCCCTGAGATGAAAAAAGTTGATTTCAGAGCATGATTTTTGAACAGGAGCTTCAACTGTTTTGTGGCATATGAGAAATTCCCTAAGCCCCGGACCCATCGATTTTGGTCAAAAATGAAAATTTTAAAAGTGCCCCTATTTCTGCTTTAAACTTTAGTTACCATCCCAAAATTAATCCCTGAGATGAAAAAAGTTGATTTCGGAGCATGATTTTTGAACAGGAGCTTCAACGGTTTTGGGGCATATGAGAAATTCCCTAAGCCCCGGACCCATCGATTTTGGTCAAAAATGAAAATTTTAAAAGTGCCCCTATTTCTGCTTTAAACTTTAGTTACCATCCCAAAATGAATCCCTGAGATGAAAAAAGTTGATTTCGGAGCATGATTTTTGAACAGGAGCTTTAACGGTTTTGGGGCATATGAGAAATTCCCTAAGCCCCGGACCCATCGATTTTGGTCAAAAATGAAAATTTTAAAAGTGCCCCTATTTCTGCTTTAAACTTTAGTTACCATCCCAAAATGAATCCCTGAGATGAAAAAAGTTGATTTCGGAGCATGATTTTTGAACAGGAGCTTCAACGGTTTTGGGGCATATAAGAAATTCCCTAAGCCCCGGACCCATCGATTTTGGTCAAAAATGAAAATTTTAAAAGTGCCCCTATTTCTGCTTTAAACTTTAGTTACCATCCCAAAATGAATCCCTGAGATGAAAAAAGTTGATTTCGGAGCATGATTTTTGAACAGGAGCTTCAACGGTTTTGTGGCATATGAGAAATTCCCTAAGCCCCGGACCCATCGATTTTGGTCAAAATTGAAAATTTTAAAAGTGCCCCTATTTCTGCTTTAAACTTTAGTTACCATCCCAAAATGAATCCCTGAGATGAAAAAAGTTGATTTCGGAGCATGATTTTTGAACAGGAGCTTCAACGGTTTTGGGGCATATGAGAAATTCCATAAGCCCCGGACCCATCGATTTTGGTCAAAAATGAAAATTTTAAAAGTGCCCCTATTTCTGCTTTAAACTTTAGTTACCATCCCAAAATGAATCCCTGAGATGAAAAAAGTTGATTTCAGAGCATGATTTTTTAACAGGAGCTTCAACGGTTTTGTGGCATATGAGAAATTCCCTAAGCCCCGGACCCATCGATTTTGGTCAAAAATGAAAATTTTAAAAGTGCCCCTATTTCTGCTTTAAACTTTAGTTACCATCCCAAAATGAATCCCTGAGATGAAAAAAGTTGATTTCGGAGCATGATTTTTGAACAGGAGCTTCAACGGTTTTGTGGCATATGAGAAATTCCCTAAGCCCCGGACCCATCGATATTGGTCAAAAATGAAAATTTTAAAAGTTCCCCTATTTCTGCTTTAAACTTTAGTTACCATCCCAAAATGAATCCCTGAGATGAAAAAAGTTGATTTCGGAGCATGATTTTTGAACAGGAGCTTCAACGGTTTTGTGGCATATGAGAAATTCCCTAAGCCCCGGACCCATCGATTTTGGTCAAAAATGAAAATTTTAAAAGTGCCCCTATTTCTGCTTTAAACTTTAGTTACCATCCCAAAATGAATCCCTGAGATGAAAAAAGTTGATTTCGGAGCATGATTTTTGAACAGGAGCTTCAACGGTTTTGTGGCATATAAGAAATTCCCTAAGCCTCGGACCCATCGATTTTGGTCAAAAATGAAAATTTTAAAAGTGCCCCTATTTCTGCTTTAAACTTTAGTTACCATCCCAAAATGAATCCCTGAGATGAAAAAAGTTGATTTCGGAGCATGATTTTTGAACAGGAGCTTTAACGGTTTTGTGGCATATGAGAAATTCCCTAAGCCCCGGACCCATCGATTTTGGTCAAAAATGAAAATGTTAAAAGTGCCCCTATTTCTGCTTTAAACTTTAGTTACCATCCCAAAATGAATCCCTGAGATGAAAAAAGTTGATTTCGGAGCATGATTTTTGAACAGGAGCTTCAACGGTTTTGGGGCATATAAGAAATTCCCTAAGCCCCGGACCCATCGATTTTGGTCAAAAATGAAAATTTTAAAAGTGCCCCTATTTCTGCTTTAAACTTTAGTTACCATCCCAAAATGAATCCCTGAGATGAAAAAAGTTGATTTCGGAGCATGATTTTTGAACAGGAGCTTCAACGGTTTTGTGGCATATGAGAAATTCCCTAAGCCCCGGACCCATCGATTTTGGTCAAAATTGAAAATTTTAAAAGTGCCCCTATTTCTGCTTTAAACTTTAGTTACCATCCCAAAATGAATCCCTGAGATGAAAAAAAGTTGATTTCGGAGCATGATTTTTGAACAGGAGCTTCAACGGTTTTGGGGCATATGAGAAATTCCATAAGCCCCGGACCCATCGATTTTGGTCAAAAATGAAAATTTTAAAAGTGCCCCTATTTCTGCTTTAAACTTTAGTTACCATCCCAAAATGAATCCCTGAGATGAAAAAAGTTGATTTCAGTGCATGATTTTTTAACAGGAGCTTCAACAGTTTTGTGGCATATGAGAAATTCCCTAAGCCCCGGACCCATCGATTTTGGTCAAAAATGAAAATTTTAAAAGTGCCCCTATTTCTGCTTTAAACTTTAGTTACCATCCCAAAATGAATCCCTGAGATGAAAAAAGTTGATTTCGGAGCATGATTTTTGAACAGGAGCTTCAACGGTTTTGTGGCATATGAGAAATTCCCTAAGCCCCGGACCCATCGATTTTGGTCAAAAATGAAAATTTTAAAAGTGCCCCTATTTCTGCTTTAAACTTTAGTTACCATCCCAAAATGAATCCCAGAGATGAAAAAAGTTGATTTCGGAGCATGATTTTTGAACAGGAGCTTCAACGGTTTTGTGGCATATGAGAAATTCCCTAAGCCCCGGACCCATCGATATTGGTCAAAAATGAAAATTTTAAAAGTTCCCCTATTTCTGCTTTAAACTTTAGTTACCATCCCAAAATGAATCCCTGAGATGAAAAAAGTTGATTTCGGAGCATGATTTTTGAACAGGAGCTTCAACGGTTTTGTGGCATATGAGAAATTCCCTAAGCCCCGGACCCATCGATTTTGGTCAAAAATGAAAATTTTAAAAGTGCCCCTATTTCTGCTTTAAACTTTAGTTACCATCCCAAAATGAATCCCTGAGATGAAAAAAGTTGATTTCGGAGCATGATTTTTGAACAGGAGCTTCAACGGTTTTGTGGCATATGAGAAATTCCCTAAGCCCCGGACCCATCGATATTGGTCAAAAATGAAAATTTTAAAAGTGCCCCTATTTCTGCTTTAAACTTTAGTTACCATCCCAAAATGAATCCCTGAGATGAAAAAAGTTGATTTCAGAGCATGATTTTTGAACAGGAGCTTCAACTGTTTTGTGGCATATGAGAAATTCCCTAAGCCCCGGACCCATCGATTTTGGTCAAAAATGAAAATTTTAAAAGTGCCCCTATTTCTGCTTTAAACTTTAGTTACCATCCCAAAATTAATCCCTGAGATGAAAAAAGTTGATTTCGGAGCATGATTTTTGAACAGGAGCTTCAACGGTTTTGGGGCATATGAGAAATTCCCTAAGCCCCGGACCCATCGATTTTGGTCAAAAATGAAAATTTTAAAAGTGCCCCTATTTCTGCTTTAAACTTTAGTTACCATCCCAAAATGAATCCCTGAGATGAAAAAAGTTGATTTCGGAGCATGATTTTTGAACAGGAGCTTCAACGGTTTTGTGGCATATGAGAAATTCCCTAAGCCCCGGACCCATCGATTTTGGTCAAAAATGAAAATTTTAAAAGTGCCCCTATTTCTGCTTTAAACTTTAGTTACCATCCCAAAATGAATCCCTGAGATGAAAAAAGTTGATTTCAGAGCATGATTTTTGAACAGGAGCTTCAACGGTTTTGTGGCATATGAGAAATTCCCTAAGCCCCGGACCCATCGATTTTGGTCAAAAATGAAAATTTTAAAAGTGCCCCTATTTCTGCTTTAAACTTTAGTTACCATCCCAAAATGAATCCCTGAGATGAAAAAAGTTGATTTCGGAGCATGATTTTTGAACAGGAGCTTCAACGGTTTTTTGGCATATGAGAAATTCCCTAAGCCCCGGACCCATCGATTTTGGTCAAAATTGAAAATTTTAAAAGTGCCCCTATTTCTGCTTTAAACTTTAGTTACCATCCCAAAATGAATCCCTGAGATGAAAAAAGTTGATTTCGGAGCATGATTTTTGAACAGGAGCTTCAACGGTTTTGGGGCATATGAGAAATTCCATAAGCCCCGGACCCATCGATTTTGGTCAAAAATGAAAATTTTAAAAGTGCCCCTATTTCTGCTTTAAACTTTAGTTACCATCCCAAAATGAATCCCTGAGATGAAAAAAGTTGATTTCAGAGCATGATTTTTTAACAGGAGCTTCAACGGTTTTGTGGCATATGAGAAATTCCCTAAGCCCCGGACCCATCGATTTTGGTCAAAAATGAAAATTTTAAAAGTGCCCCTATTTCTGCTTTAAACTTTAGTTACCATCCCAAAATGAATCCCTGAGATGAAAAAAGTTGATTTCGGAGCATGATTTTTTAACAGGAGCTTCAACGGTTTTGTGGCATATGAGAAATTCCCTAAGCCCCGGACCCATCGATTTTGGTCAAAAATGAAAATTTTAAAAGTGCCCCTATTTCTGCTTTAAACTTTAGTTACCATCCCAAAATGAATCCAAGAGATGAAAAAAGTTGATTTCGGAGCATGATTTTTGAACAGGAGCTTCAACGGTTTTGGGGCATATGAGAAATTCCCTAAGCCCCGGACCATCGATATTGGTCAAAAATGAAAATTTTAAAAGTTCCCCTATTTCTGCTTTAAACTTTAGTTACCATCCCAAAATGAATCCCTGAGATGAAAAAAGTTGATTTCGGAGCATGATTTTTGAACAGGAGCTTCAACGGTTTTGTGGCATATGAGAAATTCCCTAAGCCCCGGACCCATCGATTTTGGTCAAAAATGAAAATTTTAAAAGTGCCCCTATTTCTGCTTTAAACTTTAGTTACCATCCCAAAATGAATCCCTGAGATGAAAAAAGTTGATTTCGGAGCATGATTTTTGAACAGGAGCTTCAACGGTTTTGTGGCATATGAGAAATTCCCTAAGCCCCGGACCCATCGATTTTGGTCAAAATTGAAAATTTTAAAAGTGCCCCTATTTCTGCTTTAAACTTTAGTTACCATCCCAAAATGAATCCCTCAGATGAAAAAAGTTGATTTCGGAGCATGATTTTTGAACAGGAGCTTCAACGGTTTTGGGGCATATGAGAAATTCCATAAGCCCCGGACCCATCGATTTTGGTCAAAAATGAAAATTTTAAAAGTGCCCCTATTTCTGCTTTAAACTTTAGTTACCATCCCAAAATGAATCCCTGAGATGAAAAAAGTTGATTTCAGAGCATGATTTTTTAACAGGAGCTTCAACGGTTTTGGGGCATATAAGAAATTCCCTAAGCCTCGGACCCATCGATTTTGGTCAAAAATGAAAATTTTAAAAGTGCCCCTATTTCTGCTTTAAACTTTAGTTACCATCCCAAAATGAATCCCTGAGATGAAAAAAGTTGATTTCGGAGCATGATTTTTGAACAGGAGCTTTAACGGTTTTGTGGCATATGAGAAATTCCCTAAGCCCCGGACCCATCGATTTTGGTCAAAAATGAAAATTTTAAAAGTGCCCCTATTTCTGCTTTAAACTTTAGTTACCATCCCAAAATGAATCCCTGAGATGAAAAAAGTTGATTTCGGAGCATGATTTTTGAACAGGAGCTTCAACGGTTTTGGGGCATATAAGAAATTCCCTAAGCCCCGGACCCATCGATTTTGGTCAAAAATGAAAATTTTAAAAGTGCCCCTATTTCTGCTTTAAACTTTAGTTACCATCCCAAAATGAATCCCTGAGATGAAAAAAGTTGATTTCGGAGCATGATTTTTGAACAGGAGCTTTAACGGTTTTGTGGCATATGAGAAATTCCCTAAGCCCCGGACCCATCGATTTTGGTCAAAAATGAAAATTTTAAAAGTGCCCCTATTTCTGCTTTAAACTTTAGTTACCATCCCAAAATGAATCCCTGAGATGAAAAAAGTTGATTTCGGAGCATGATTTTTGAACAGGAGCTTCAACGGTTTTGGGGCATATAAGAAATTCCCTAAGCCCCGGACCCATCGATTTTGGTCAAAAATGAAAATTTTAAAAGTGCCCCTATTTCTGCTTTAAACTTTAGTTACCATCCCAAAATGAATCCCTGAGATGAAAAAAGTTGATTTCGGAGCATGATTTTTGAACAGGAGCTTCAACGGTTTTGGGGCATATGAGAAATTCCCTAAGCCCCGGACCCATCGATTTTGGTCAAAATTGAAAATTTTAAAAGTGCCCCTATTTCTGCTTTAAACTTTAGTTACCATCCCAAAATGAATCCCTGAGATGAAAAAAGTTGATTTCGGAGCATGATTTTTGAACAGGAGCTTCAACGGTTTTGGGGCATATGAGAAATTCCATAAGCCCCGGACCCATCGATTTTGGTCAAAAATGAAAATTTTAAAAGTGCCCCTATTTCTGCTTTAAACTTTAGTTACCATCCCAAAATGAATCCCTGAGATGAAAAAAGTTGATTTCAGAGCATGATTTTTTAACAGGAGCTTCAACGGTTTTGTGGCATATGAGAAATTCCCTAAGCCCCGGACCCATCGATTTTGGTCAAAAATGAAAATTTTAAAAGTGCCCCTATTTCTGCTTTAAACTTTAGTTACCATCCCAAAATGAATCCCTGAGATGAAAAAAGTTGATTTCGGAGCATGATTTTTGAACAGGAGCTTCAACGGTTTTGTGGCATATGAGAAATTCCCTAAGCCCCGGACCCATCGATTTTGGTCAAAAATGAAAATTTTAAAAGTGCCCCTATTTCTGCTTTAAACTTTAGTTACCATCCCAAAATGAATCCCAGAGATGAAAAAAGTTGATTTCGGAGCATGATTTTTTAACAGGAGCTTCAACGGTTTTGTGGCATATGAGAAATTCCCTAAGCCCCGGACCCATCGATATTGGTCAAAAATGAAAATTTTAAAAGTTCCCCTATTTCTGCTTTAAACTTTAGTTACCATCCCAAAATGAATCCCTGAGATGAAAAAAGTTGATTTCGGAGCATGATTTTTGAACAGGAGCTTCAACGGTTTTGTGGCATATGAGAAATTCCCTAAGCCCCGGACCCATCGATTTTGGTCAAAAATGAAAATTTTAAAAGTGCCCCTATTTCTGCTTTAAACTTTAGTTACCATCCCAAAATGAATCCCTGAGATGAAAAAAGTTGATTTCGGAGCATGATTTTTGAACAGGAGCTTCAACGGTTTTGGGGCATATAAGAAATTCCCTAAGCCGCGGACCCATCGATTTTGGTCAAAAATGAAAATGTTAAAAGTGCCCCTATTTCTGCTTTAAACTTTAGTTACCATCCCAAAATGAATCCCTGAGATGAAAAAAGTTGATTTCGGAGCATGATTTTTGAACAGGAGCTTTAACGGTTTTGTGGCATATGAGAAATTCCCTAAGCCCCGGACCCATCGATTTTGGTCAAAAATGAAAATGTTAAAAGTGCCCCTATTTCTGCTTTAAACTTTAGTTACCATCCCAAAATGAATCCCTGAGATGAAAAAAGTTGATTTCGGAGCATGATTTTTGAACAGGAGCTTCAACGGTTTTGGGGCATATAAGAAATTCCCTAAGCCCCGGACCCATCGATTTTGGTCAAAAATGAAAATTTTAAAAGTGCCCCTATTTCTGCTTTAAACTTTAGTTACCATCCCAAAATGAATCCCTGAGATGAAAAAAGTTGATTTCGGAGCATGATTTTTGAACAGGAGCTTCAACGGTTTTGTGGCATATGAGAAATTCCCTAAGCCCCGGACCCATCGATATTGGTCAAAAATGAAAATTTTAAAAGTTCCCCTATTTCTGCTTTAAACTTTAGTTACCATCCCAAAATGAATCCCTGAGATGAAAAAAGTTGATTTCGGAGCATGATTTTTGAACAGGAGCTTCAACGGTTTTGTGGCATATGAGAAATTCCCTAAGCCCCGGACCCATCGATTTTGGTCAAAAATGAAAATTTTAAAAGTGCCCCTATTTCTGCTTTAAACTTTAGTTACCATCCCAAAATGAATCCCTGAGATGAAAAAAGTTGATTTCGGAGCATGATTTTTGAACAGGAGCTTCAACGGTTTTGGGGCATATAAGAAATTCCCTAAGCCTCGGACCCATCGATTTTGGTCAAAAATGAAAATGTTAAAAGTGCCCCTATTTCTGCTTTAAACTTTAGTTACCATCCCAAAATGAATCCCTGAGATGAAAAAAGTTGATTTCGGAGCATGATTTTTGAACAGGAGCTTTAACGGTTTTGTGGCATATGAGAAATTCCCTAAGCCCCGGACCCATCGATTTTGGTCAAAAATGAAAATGTTAAAAGTGCCCCTATTTCTGCTTTAAACTTTAGTTACCATCCCAAAATGAATCCCTGAGATGAAAAAAGTTGATTTCGGAGCATGATTTTTGAACAGGAGCTTCAACGGTTTTGGGGCATATAAGAAATTCCCTAAGCCCCGGACCCATCGATTTTGGTCAAAAATGAAAATTTTAAAAGTGCCCCTATTTCTGCTTTAAACTTTAGTTACCATCCCAAAATGAATCCCTGAGATGAAAAAAGTTGATTTCGGAGCATGATTTTTGAACAGGAGCTTCAACGGTTTTGTGGCATATGAGAAATTCCCTAAGCCCCGGACCCATCGATATTGGTCAAAAATGAAAATTTTAAAAGTTCCCCTATTTCTGCTTTAAACTTTAGTTACCATCCCAAAATGAATCCCTGAGATGAAAAAAGTTGATTTCGGAGCATGATTTTTGAACAGGAGCTTCAACGGTTTTGTGGCATATGAGAAATTCCCTAAGCCCCGGACCCATCGATTTTGGTCAAAAATGAAAATTTTAAAAGTGCCCCTATTTCTGCTTTAAACTTTAGTTACCATCCCAAAATGAATCCCTGAGATGAAAAAAGTTGATTTCGGAGCATGATTTTTGAACAGGAGCTTCAACGGTTTTGTGGCATATGAGAAATTCCCTAAGCCCCGGACCCATCGATATTGGTCAAAAATGAAAATTTTAAAAGTGCCCCTATTTCTGCTTTAAACTTTAGTTACCATCCCAAAATGAATCCCTGAGATGAAAAAAGTTGATTTCAGAGCATGATTTTTGAACAGGAGCTTCAACTGTTTTGTGGCATATGAGAAATTCCCTAAGCCCCGGACCCATCGATTTTGGTCAAAAATGAAAATTTTAAAAGTGCCCCTATTTCTGCTTTAAACTTTAGTTACCATCCCAAAATTAATCCCTGAGATGAAAAAAGTTGATTTCGGAGCATGATTTTTGAACAGGAGCTTCAACGGTTTTGGGGCATATGAGAAATTCCCTAAGCCCCGGACCCATCGATTTTGGTCAAAAATGAAAATTTTAAAAGTGCCCCTATTTCTGCTTTAAACTTTAGTTACCATCCCAAAATGAATCCCTGAGATGAAAAAAGTTGATTTCGGAGCATGATTTTTGAACAGGAGCTTCAACGGTTTTATGGCATATGAGAAATTCCCTAAGCCCCGGACCCATCGATTTTGGTCAAAAATGAAAATTTTAAAAGTGCCCCTATTTCTGCTTTAAACTTTAGTTACCATCCGAAAATAATTCCCTGAGATGAAAAAAGTTGATTTCGGAGCATGATTTTTGAACAGGAGCTTCAACGGTTTTGGGGCATATGAGAAATTCCATAAGCCCCGGACCCATCGATTTTGGTCAAAAATGAAAATTTTAAAAGTGCCCCTATTTCTGCTTTAAACTTTAGTTACCATCCCAAAATGAATCCCTGAGATGAAAAGTTGATTTCAGAGCATGATTTTTGAACAGGAGCTTCAACGGTTTTGTGGCATATGAGAAATTCCCTAAGCCCCGGACCCATCGATTTTGGTCAAAAATGAAAATTTTAAAAGTGCCCCTATTTCTGCTTTAAACTTTAGTTACCATCCCAAAATGAATCCCTGAGATGAAAAAAGTTGATTTCGGAGCATGATTTTTGAACAGGAGCTTCAACGGTTTTGGGGCATATGAGAAATTCCATAAGCCCCGGACCCATCGATTTTGGTCAAAAATGAAAATTTTAAAAGTGCCCCTATTTCTGCTTTAAACTTTAGTTACCATCCCAAAATGAATCCCTGAGATGAAAAAAGTTGATTTCAGAGCATGATTTTTTAACAGGAGCTTCAACGGTTTTGTGGCATATGAGAAATTCCCTAAGCCCCGGACCCATCGATTTTGGTCAAAAATGAAAATTTTAAAAGTGCCCCTATTTCTGCTTTAAACTTTAGTTACCATCCCAAAATGAATCCCTGAGATGAAAAAAGTTGATTTCGGAGCATGATTTTTTAACAGGAGCTTCAACGGTTTTGTGGCATATGAGAAATTCCCTAAGCCCCCGACCCATCGATTTTGGTCAAAAATGAAAATTTTAAAAGTGCCCCTATTTCTGCTTTAAACTTTAGTTACCATCCCAAAATGAATCCAAGAGATGAAAAAAGTTGATTTCGGAGCATGATTTTTGAACAGGAGCTTCAACGGTTTTGGGGCATATGAGAAATTCCCTAAGCCCCGGACCATCGATATTGGTCAAAAATGAAAATTTTAAAAGTTCCCCTATTTCTGCTTTAAACTTTAGTTACCATCCCAAAATGAATCCCTGAGATGAAAAAAGTTGATTTCGGAGCATGATTTTTGAACAGGAGCTTCAACGGTTTTGTGGCATATGAGAAATTCCCTAAGCCCCGGACCCATCGATTTTGGTCAAAAATGAAAATTTTAAAAGTGCCCCTATTTCTGCTTTAAACTTTAGTTACCATCCCAAAATGAATCCCTGAGATGAAAAAAGTTGATTTCGGAGCATGATTTTTGAACAGGAGCTTCAACGGTTTTGTGGCATATGAGAAATTCCCTAAGCCCCGGACCCATCGATTTTGGTCAAAATTGAAAATTTTAAAAGTGCCCCTATTTCTGCTTTAAACTTTAGTTACCATCCCAAAATGAATCCCTGAGATGAAAAAAGTTGATTTCGGAGCATGATTTTTGAACAGGAGCTTCAACGGTTTTGGGGCATATGAGAAATTCCATAAGCCCCGGACCCATCGATTTTGGTCAAAAATGAAAATTTTAAAAGTGCCCCTATTTCTGCTTTAAACTTTAGTTACCATCCCAAAATGAATCCCTGAGATGAAAAAAGTTGATTTCAGAGCATGATTTTTTAACAGGAGCTTCAACGGTTTTGGGGCATATAAGAAATTCCCTAAGCCTCGGACCCATCGATTTTGGTCAAAAATGAAAATTTTAAAAGTGCCCCTATTTCTGCTTTAAACTTTAGTTACCATCCCAAAATGAATCCCTGAGATGAAAAAAGTTGATTTCAGAGCATGATTTTTGAACAGGAGCTTCAACGGTTTTGTGGCATATGAGAAATTCCCTAAGCCCCGGACCCATCGATTTTGGTCAAAAATGAAAATTTTAAAAGTGCCCCTATTTCTGCTTTAAACTTTAGTTACCATCCCAAAATGAATCCCTGAGATGAAAAAAGTTGATTTCGGAGCATGATTTTTGAACAGGAGCTTCAACGGTTTTTTGGCATATGAGAAATTCCCTAAGCCCCGGACCCATCGATTTTGGTCAAAATTGAAAATTTTAAAAGTGCCCCTATTTCTGCTTTAAACTTTAGTTACCATCCCAAAATGAATCCCTGAGATGAAAAAAGTTGATTTCGGAGCATGATTTTTGAACAGGAGCTTCAACGGTTTTGGGGCATATGAGAAATTCCATAAGCCCCGGACCCATCGATTTTGGTCAAAAATGAAAATTTTAAAAGTGCCCCTATTTCTGCTTTAAACTTTAGTTACCATCCCAAAATGAATCCCTGAGATGAAAAAAGTTGATTTCGGAGCATGATTTTTGAACAGGAGCTTCAACGGTTTTGTGGCATATGAGAAATTCCCTAAGCCCCGGACCCATCGATATTGGTCAAAAATGAAAATTTTAAAAGTTCCCCTATTTCTGCTTTAAACTTTAGTTACCATCCCAAAATGAATCCCTGAGATGAAAAAAGTTGATTTCGGAGCATGATTTTTGAACAGGAGCTTCAACGGTTTTGTGGCATATGAGAAATTCCCTAAGCCCCGGACCCATCGATTTTGGTCAAAAATGAAAATTTTAAAAGTGCCCCTATTTCTGCTTTAAACTTTAGTTACCATCCCAAAATGAATCCCTGAGATGAAAAAAGTTGATTTCGGAGCATGATTTTTGAACAGGAGCTTCAACGGTTTTGGGGCATATAAGAAATTCCCTAAGCCTCGGACCCATCGATTTTGGTCAAAAATGAAAATGTTAAAAGTGCCCCTATTTCTGCTTTAAACTTTAGTTACCATCCCAAAATGAATCCCTGAGATGAAAAAAGTTGATTTCGGAGCATGATTTTTGAACAGGAGCTTTAACGGTTTTGTGGCATATGAGAAATTCCCTAAGCCCCGGACCCATCGATTTTGGTCAAAAATGAAAATGTTAAAAGTGCCCCTATTTCTGCTTTAAACTTTAGTTACCATCCCAAAATGAATCCCTGAGATGAAAAAAGTTGATTTCGGAGCATGATTTTTGAACAGGAGCTTCAACGGTTTTGGGGCATATAAGAAATTCCCTAAGCCCCGGACCCATCGATTTTGGTCAAAAATGAAAATTTTAAAAGTGCCCCTATTTCTGCTTTAAACTTTAGTTACCATCCCAAAATGAATCCCTGAGATGAAAAAAGTTGATTTCGGAGCATGATTTTTGAACAGGAGCTTCAACGGTTTTGTGGCATATGAGAAATTCCCTAAGCCCCGGACCCATCGATTTTGGTCAAAATTGAAAATTTTAAAAGTGCCCCTATTTCTGCTTTAAACTTTAGTTACCATCCCAAAATGAATCCCTGAGATGAAAAAAGTTGATTTCGGAGCATGATTTTTGAACAGGAGCTTCAACGGTTTTGGGGCATATGAGAAATTCCATAAGCCCCGGACCCATCGATTTTGGTCAAAAATTAAAATTTTAAAAGTGCCCCTATTTCTGCTTTAAACTTTAGTTACCATCCCAAAATGAATCCCTGAGATGAAAAAAGTTGATTTCAGTGCATGATTTTTTAACAGGAGCTTCAACAGTTTTGTGGCATATGAGAAATTCCCTAAGCCCCGGACCCATCGATTTTGGTCAAAAATGAAAATTTTAAAAGTGCCCCTATTTCTGCTTTAAACTTTAGTTACCATCCCAAAATGAATCCCTGAGATGAAAAAAGTTGATTTCGGAGCATGATTTTTGAACAGGAGCTTCAACGGTTTTGTGGCATATGAGAAATTCCCTAAGCCCCGGACCCATCGATTTTGGTCAAAAATGAAAATTTTAAAAGTGCCCCTATTTCTGCTTTAAACTTTAGTTACCATCCCAAAATGAATCCCAGAGATGAAAAAAGTTGATTTCGGAGCATGATTTTTGAACAGGAGCTTCAACGGTTTTGTGGCATATGAGAAATTCCCTAAGCCCCGGACCCATCGATATTGGTCAAAAATGAAAATTTTAAAAGTTCCCCTATTTCTGCTTTAAACTTTAGTTACCATCCCAAAATGAATCCCTGAGATGAAAAAAGTTGATTTCGGAGCATGATTTTTGAACAGGAGCTTCAACGGTTTTGTGGCATATGAGAAATTCCCTAAGCCCCGGACCCATCGATTTTGGTCAAAAATGAAAATTTTAAAAGTGCCCCTATTTCTGCTTTAAACTTTAGTTACCATCCCAAAATGAATCCCTGAGATGAAAAAAGTTGATTTCGGAGCATGATTTTTGAACAGGAGCTTCAACGGTTTTGTGGCATATGAGAAATTCCCTAAGCCCCGGACCCATCGATATTGGTCAAAAATGAAAATTTTAAAAGTGCCCCTATTTCTGCTTTAAACTTTAGTTACCATCCCAAAATGAATCCCTGAGATGAAAAAAGTTGATTTCAGAGCATGATTTTTGAACAGGAGCTTCAACTGTTTTGTGGCATATGAGAAATTCCCTAAGCCCCGGACCCATCGATTTTGGTCAAAAATGAAAAATTTAAAAGTGCCCCTATTTCTGCTTTAAACTTTAGTTACCATCCCAAAATGAATCCCTGAGATGAAAAAAGTTGATTTCGGAGCATGATTTTTGAACAGGAGCTTCAACGGTTTTATGGCATATGAGAAATTCCCTAAGCCCCGGACCCATCGATTTTGGTCAAAAATGAAAATTTTAAAAGTGCCCCTATTTCTGCTTTAAACTTTAGTTACCATCCGAAAATAATTCCCTGAGATGAAAAAAGTTGATTTCGGAGCATGATTTTTGAACAGGAGCTTCAACGGTTTTGGGGCATATGAGAAATTCCATAAGCCCCGGACCCATCGATTTTGGTCAAAAATGAAAATTTTAAAAGTGCCCCTATTTCTGCTTTAAACTTTAGTTACCATCCCAAAATGAATCCCTGAGATGAAAAAAGTTGATTTCAGAGCATGATTTTTGAACAGGAGCTTCAACGGTTTTGTGGCATATGAGAAATTCCCTAAGCCCCGGACCCATCGATTTTGGTCAAAAATGAAAATTTTAAAAGTGCCCCTATTTCTGCTTTAAACTTTAGTTACCATCCCAAAATGAATCCATGAGATGAAAAAAGTTGATTTCGGAGCATGATTTTTGAACAGGAGCTTCAACGGTTTTTTGGCATATGAGAAATTCCCTAAGCCCCGGACCCATCGATTTTGGTCAAAATTGAAAATTTTAAAAGTGCCCCTATTTCTGCTTTAAACTTTAGTTACCATCCCAAAATGAATCCCTGAGATGAAAAAAGTTGATTTCGGAGCATGATTTTTGAACAGGAGCTTCAACGGTTTTGGGGCATATGAGAAATTCCATAAGCCCCGGACCCATCGATTTTGGTCAAAAATGAAAATTTTAAAAGTGCCCCTATTTCTGCTTTAAACTTTAGTTACCATCCCAAAATGAATCCCTGAGATGAAAAAAGTTGATTTCAGAGCATGATTTTTTAACAGGAGCTTCAACGGTTTTGTGGCATATGAGAAATTCCCTAAGCCCCGGACCCATCGATTTTGGTCAAAAATGAAAATTTTAAAAGTGCCCCTATTTCTGCTTTAAACTTTAGTTACCATCCCAAAATGAATCCCTGAGATGAAAAAAGTTGATTTCGGAGCATGATTTTTTAACAGGAGCTTCAACGGTTTTGTGGCATATGAGAAATTCCCTAAGCCCCGGACCCATCGATTTTGGTCAAAAATGAAAATTTTAAAAGTGCCCCTATTTCTGCTTTAAACTTTAGTTACCATCCCAAAATGAATCCAAGAGATGAAAAAAGTTGATTTCGGAGCATGATTTTTGAACAGGAGCTTCAACGGTTTTGGGGCATATGAGAAATTCCCTAAGCCCCGGACCATCGATATTGGTCAAAAATGAAAATTTTAAAAGTTCCCCTATTTCTGCTTTAAACTTTAGTTACCATCCCAAAATGAATCCCTGAGATGAAAAAAGTTGATTTCGGAGCATGATTTTTGAACAGGAGCTTCAACGGTTTTGTGGCATATGAGAAATTCCCTAAGCCCCGGACCCATCGATTTTGGTCAAAAATGAAAATTTTAAAAGTGCCCCTATTTCTGCTTTAAACTTTAGTTACCATCCCAAAATGAATCCCTGAGATGAAAAAAGTTGATTTCGGAGCATGATTTTTGAACAGGAGCTTCAACGGTTTTGTGGCATATGAGAAATTCCCTAAGCCCCGGACCCATCGATTTTGGTCAAAATTGAAAATTTTAAAAGTGCCCCTATTTCTGCTTTAAACTTTAGTTACCATCCCAAAATGAATCCCTGAGATGAAAAAAGTTGATTTCGGAGCATGATTTTTGAACAGGAGCTTCAACGGTTTTGGGGCATATGAGAAATTCCATAAGCCCCGGACCCATCGATTTTGGTCAAAAATGAAAATTTTAAAAGTGCCCCTATTTCTGCTTTAAACTTTAGTTACCATCCCAAAATGAATCCCTGAGATGAAAAAAGTTGATTTCAGAGCATGATTTTTTAACAGGAGCTTCAACGGTTTTGGGGCATATAAGAAATTCCCTAAGCCTCGGACCCATCGATTTTGGTCAAAAATGAAAATTTTAAAAGTGCCCCTATTTCTGCTTTAAACTTTAGTTACCATCCCAAAATGAATCCCTGAGATGAAAAAAGTTGATTTCGGAGCATGATTTTTGAACAGGAGCTTTAACGGTTTTGTGGCATATGAGAAATTCCCCAAGCCCCGGACCCATCGATTTTGGTCAAAAATGAAAATTTTAAAAGTGCCCCTATTTCTGCTTTAAACTTTAGTTACCATCCCAAAATGAATCCCTGAGATGAAAAAAGTTGATTTCGGAGCATGATTTTTGAACAGGAGCTTCAACGGTTTTGGGGCATATAAGAAATTCCCTAAGCCCCGGACCCATCGATTTTGGTCAAAAATGAAAATTTTAAAAGTGCCCCTATTTCTGCTTTAAACTTTAGTTACCATCCCAAAATGAATCCCTGAGATGAAAAAAGTTGATTTCGGAGCATGATTTTTGAACAGGAGCTTCAACGGTTTTGTGGCATATGAGAAATTCCCTAAGCCCCGGACCCATCGATTTTGGTCAAAATTGAAAATTTTAAAAGTGCCCCTATTTCTGCTTTAAACTTTAGTTACCATCCCAAAATGAATCCCTGAGATGAAAAAAGTTGATTTCGGAGCATGATTTTTGAACAGGAGCTTCAACGGTTTTGGGGCATATGAGAAATTCCATAAGCCCCGGACCCATCGATTTTGGTCAAAAATGAAAATTTTAAAAGTGCCCCTATTTCTGCTTTAAACTTTAGTTACCATCCCAAAATGAATCCCTGAGATGAAAAAAGTTGATTTCAGTGCATGATTTTTTAACAGGAGCTTCAACAGTTTTGTGGCATATGAGAAATTCCCTAAGCCCCGGACCCATCGATTTTGGTCAAAAATGAAAATTTTAAAAGTGCCCCTATTTCTGCTTTAAACTTTAGTTACCATCCCAAAATGAATCCCTGAGATGAAAAAAGTTGATTTCGGAGCATGATTTTTGAACAGGAGCTTCAACGGTTTTGTGGCATATGAGAAATTCCCTAAGCCCCGGACCCATCGATTTTGGTCAAAAATGAAAATTTTAAAAGTGCCCCTATTTCTGCTTTAAACTTTAGTTACCATCCCAAAATGAATCCCAGAGATGAAAAAAGTTGATTTCGGAGCATGATTTTTGAACAGGAGCTTCAACGGTTTTGTGGCATATGAGAAATTCCCTAAGCCCCGGACCCATCGATATTGGTCAAAAATGAAAATTTTAAAATTTCCCCTATTTCTGCTTTAAACTTTAGTTACCATCCCAAAATGAATCCCTGAGATGAAAAAAGTTGATTTCGGAGCATGATTTTTGAACAGGAGCTTCAACGGTTTTGTGGCATATGAGAAATTCCCTAAGCCTCGGACCCATCGATTTTGGTCAAAAATGAAAATTTTAAAAGTGCCCCTATTTCTGCTTTAAACTTTAGTTACCATCCCAAAATGAATCCCTGAGATGAAAAAAGTTGATTTCGGAGCATGATTTTTGAACAGGAGCTTCAACTGTTTTGTGGCATATGAGAAATTCCCTAAGCCCCGGACCCATCGATTTTGGTCAAAAATGAAAATTTTAAAAGTGCCCCTATTTCTGCTTTAAACTTTAGTTACCATCCCAAAATTAATCCCTGAGATGAAAAAAGTTGATTTCGGAGCATGATTTTTGAACAGGAGCTTCAATGGTTTTGGGGCATATGAGAAATTCCCTAAGCCCCGGACCCATCGATTTTGGTCAAAAATGAAAATTTTAAAAGTGCCCCTATTTCTGCTTTAAACTTTAGTTACCATCCCAAAATGAATCCCTGAGATGAAAAAAGTTGATTTCGGAGCATGATTTTTGAACAGGAGCTTCAACGGTTTTGTGGCATATGAGAAATTCCCTAAGCCCCGGACCCATCGATTTTGGTCAAAAATGAAAATTTTAAAAGTGCCCCTATTTCTGCTTTAAACTTTAGTTACCATCCGAAAATAATTCCCTGAGATGAAAAAAGTTGATTTCGGAGCATGATTTTTGAACAGGAGCTTCAACGGTTTTGGGGCATATGAGAAATTCCATAAGCCCCGGACCCATCGATTTTGGTCAAAAATGAAAATTTTAAAAGTGCCCCTATTTCTGCTTTAAACTTTAGTTACCATCCCAAAATGAATCCCTGAGATGAAAAAAGTTGATTTCAGAGCATGATTTTTGAACAGGAGCTTCAACGGTTTTGTGGCATATGAGAAATTCCCTAAGCCCCGGACCCATCGATTTTGGTCAAAAATGAAAATTTTAAAAGTGCCCCTATTTCTGCTTTAAACTTTAGTTACCATCCCAAAATGAATCCCTGAGATGAAAAAAGTTGATTTCGGAGCATGATTTTTGAACAGGAGCTTCAACGGATTTGGGGCATATGAGAAATTCCCTAAGCCCCGGACCCATCGATTTTGGTCAAAAATGAAAATTTTAAAAGTGCCCCTATTTCTGCTTTAAACTTTAGTTACCATCCCAAAATGAATCCCTGAGATGAAAAAAGTTGATTTCGGAGCATGATTTTTGAACAGGAGCTTCAACGGTTTTGGGGCATATGAGAAATTCCCTAAGCCCCGGACTCATCGATTTTGGTCAAAAATGAAAATTTTAAAAGTGACCCTATTTCTGCTTTAAACTTTAGTTACCATCCCAAAATGAATCCCTGAGATGAAAAAAGTTGATTTCGGAGCATGATTTTTGAACAGGAGCTTCAACGGTTTTGTGGCATATGAGAAATTCCCTAAGCCCCGGACCCATCGATTTTGGTCAAAAATGAAAATTTTAAAAGTGCCCCTATTTCTGCTTTAAACTTTAGTTACCATCCCAAAATGAATCCCTGAGTTGAAAAAAGTTGATTTCGGAGCATGATTTTTGAACAGGAGCTTCAACGGTTTTGGGGCATATGAGAAATTCCCTAAGCCCCGGACCCATCGATTTTGGTCAAAAATGAAAATTTTAAAAGTGCCCCTGTTTCTGCTTTAAACTTTAGTTACCATCCCAAAATGAATCCCTGAGATGAAAAAAGTTGATTTCGGAGCATGATTTTTGAACAGGAGCTTCAACGGTTTTGTGGCATATGAGAAATTCCCTAAGCCCCGGACCCATCGATTTTGGTCAAAAATGAAAATTTTAAAAGTGCCCCTATTTCTGCTTTAAACTTTAGTTACCACCCCAAAATGAATCCCTGAGATGAAAAAAGTTGATTTCGGAGCATGATTTTTGAACAGGAGCTTCAACTGTTTTGTGGCATATGAGAAATTCCCTAAGCCCCGGACCCATCGATTTTGGTCAAAAATGAAAATTTTAAAAGTGCCCCTATTTCTGCTTTAAACTTTAGTTACCATCCCAAAATTAATCCCTGAGATGAAAAAAGTTGATTTCGGAGCATGATTTTTGAACAGGAGCTTCAACGGTTTTGGGGCATATGAGAAATTCCCTAAGCCCCGGACCCATTGATTTTGGTCAAAAATGAAAATTTTAAAAGTGCCCCTATTTCTGCTTTAAACTTTAGTTACCATCCCAAAATGAATCCCTGAGATGAAAAAAGTTGATTTCGGAGCATGATTTTTGAACAGGAGCTTCAACGGTTTTGTGGCATATGAGAAATTCCCTAAGCCCCGGACCCATCGATTTTGGTCAAAAATGAAAATTTTAAAAGTGCCCCTATTTCTGCTTTAAACTTTAGTTACCATCCCAAAATAATTCCATGAGATGAAAAAAGTTGATTTCGGAGCATGATTTTTGAACAGGAGCTTCAACGGTTTTGGGGCATATGAGAAATTCCATAAGCCCCGGACCCATCGATTTTGGTCAAAAATTAAAATTTTAAAAGTGCCCCTATTTCTGCTTTAAACTTTAGTTACCATCCCAAAATGAATCCCTGAGATGAAAAAAGTTGATTTCGGAGCATGATTTTTGAACAGGAGCTTCAACGGATTTGGGGCATATGAGAAATTCCCTAAGCCCCGGACCCATCGATTTTGGTCAAAAATGAAAATTTTAAAAGTGCCCCTATTTCTGCTTTAAACTTTAGTTACCATCCCAAAATGAATCCCTGAGATGAAAAAAGTTGATTTCGGAGCATGATTTTTGAACAGGAGCTTCAACGGTTTTGTGGCATATGAGAAATTCCCTAAGCCCCGGACCCATCGATTTTGGTCAAAAATGAAAATTTTAAAAGTGCCCCTATTTCTGCTTTAAACTTTAGTTACCATCCCAAAATGAATCCCTGAGATGAAAAAAGTTGATTTCGGAGCATGATTTTTGAACAGGAGCTTCAACGGATTTGGGGCATATGAGAAATTCCCTAAGCCCCGGACCCATCGATTTTGGTCAAAAATTAAAATTTTAAAAGTGCCCCTATTTCTGCTTTAAACTTTAGTTACCATCCCAAAATGAATCCCTGAGATGAAAAAAGTTGATTTCGGAGCATGATTTTTGAACAGGAGCTTCAACGGTTTTGGGGCATATGAGAAATTCCCTAAGCCCCGGACTCATCGATTTTGGTCAAAAATGAAAATTTTAAAAGTGCCCCTATTTCTGCTTTAAACTTTAGTTACCATCCCAAAATGAATCCCTGAGATGAAAAAAGTTGATTTCGGAGCATGATTTTTGAACAGGAGCTTCAACGGATTTGGGGCATATGAGAAATTCCCTAAGCCCCGGACCCATCGATTTTGGTCAAAAATGAAAATTTTAAAAGTGCCCCTATTTCTGCTTTAAACTTTAGTTACCATCCCAAAATGAATCCCTGAGATGAAAAAAGTTGATTTCGGAGCATGATTTTTGAACAGGAGCTTCAACGGTTTTGGGGCATATGAGAAATTCCCTAAGCCCCGGACTCATCGATTTTGGTCAAAAATGAAAATTTTAAAAGTGCCCCTATTTCTGCTTTAAACTTTAGTTACCATCCCAAAATGAATCCCTGAGATGAAAAAAGTTGATTTCGGAGCATGATTTTTGAACAGGAGCTTCAACGGTTTTGTGGCATATGAGAAATTCCCTAAGCCCCGGACCCATCGATTTTGGTCAAAAATGAAAATTTTAAAAGTGCCCCTATTTCTGCTTTAAACTTTAGTTACCATCCCAAAATGAATCCCTGAGATGAAAAAAGTTGATTTCGGAGCATGATTTTTGAACAGGAGCTTCAACGGTTTTGTGGCATATGAGAAATTCCCTAAGCCCCGGACCCATCGATATTGGTCAAAAATGAAAATTTTAAAAGTTCCCCTATTTCTGCTTTAAACTTTAGTTACCATCCCAAAATGAATCCCTGAGATGAAAAAAGTTGATTTCGGAGCATGATTTTTGAACAGGAGCTTCAACGGTTTTGTGGCATATGAGAAATTCCCTAAGCCCCGGACCCATCGATTTTGGTCAAAAATGAAAATTTTAAAAGTGCCCCTATTTCTGCTTTAAACTTTAGTTACCATCCCAAAATGAATCCCTGAGATGAAAAAAGTTGATTTCGGAGCATGATTTTTGAACAGGAGCTTCAACGGTTTTGTGGCATATGAGAAATTCCCTAAGCCCCGGACCCATCGATTTTGGTCAACAATGAAAATTTTAAAAGTGCCCCTATTTCTGCTTTAAACTTTAGTTACCACCCCAAAATGAATCCCTGAGATGAAAAAAGTTGATTTCGGAGCATGATTTTTGAACAGGAGCTTCAACTGTTTTGTGGCATATGAGAAATTCCCTAAGCCCCGGACCCATCGATTTTGGTCAAAAATGAAAATTTTAAAAGTGCCCCTATTTCTGCTTTAAACTTTAGTTACCATCCCAAAATTAATCCCTGAGATGAAAAAAGTTGATTTCGGAGCATGATTTTTGAACAGGAGCTTCAACGGTTTTGGGGCATATGAGAAATTCCCTAAGCCCCGGACCCATTGATTTTGGTCAAAAATGAAAATTTTAAAAGTGCCCCTATTTCTGCTTTAAACTTTAGTTACCATCCCAAAATGAATCCCTGAGATGAAAAAAGTTGATTTCGGAGCATGATTTTTGAACAGGAGCTTCAACGGTTTTGTGGCATATGAGAAATTCCCTAAGCCCCGGACCCATCGATTTTGGTCAAAAATGAAAATTTTAAAAGTGCCCCTATTTCTGCTTTAAACTTTAGTTACCATCCCAAAATAATTCCATGAGATGAAAAAAGTTGATTTCGGAGCATGATTTTTGAACAGGAGCTTCAACGGTTTTGTGGCATATGAGAAATTCCCTAAGCCCCGGACCCATCGATTTTGGTCAAAAATGAAAATTTTAAAAGTGCCCCTATTTCTGCTTTAAACTTTAGTTACCATCCCAAAATTAATCCCTGAGATGAAAAAAGTTGATTTCGGAGCATGATTTTTGAACAGGAGCTTCAACGGTTTTGGGGCATATGAGAAATTCCCTAAGCCCCGGACCCATTGATTTTGGTCAAAAATGAAAATTTTAAAAGTGCCCCTATTTCTGCTTTAAACTTTAGTTACCATCCCAAAATGAATCCCTGAGATGAAAAAAGTTGATTTCGGAGCATGATTTTTGAACAGGAGCTTCAACGGTTTTGTGGCATATGAGAAATTCCCTAAGCCCCGGACCCATCGATTTTGGTCAAAAATGAAAATTTTAAAAGTGCCCCTATTTCTGCTTTAAACTTTAGTTACCATCCCAAAATAATTCCATGAGATGAAAAAAGTTGATTTCGGAGCATGATTTTTGAACAGGAACTTCAACGGTTTTGGGGCATATGAGAAATTCCATAAGCCCCGGACCCATCGATTTTGGTCAAAAATGAAAATTTTAAAAGTGCCCCTATTTCTGCTTTAAACTTTAGTTACCATCCCAAAATGAATCCCTGAGATGAAAAAAGTTGATTTCGGAGCATGATTTTTGAACAGGAGCTTCAACGGATTTGGGGCATATGAGAAATTCCCTAAGCCCCGGACCCATCGATTTTGGTCAAAAATGAAAATTTTAAAAGTGCCCCTATTTCTGCTTTAAACTTTAGTTACCATCCCAAAATGAATCCCTGAGATGAAAAAAGTTGATTTCGGAGCATGATTTTTGAACAGGAGCTTCAACGGTTTTGTGGCATATGAGAAATTCCCTAAGCCCCGGACCCATCGATTTTGGTCAAAAATGAAAATTTTAAAAGTGCCCCTATTTCTGCTTTAAACTTTAGTTACCATCCCAAAATGAATCCCTGAGATGAAAAAAGTTGATTTCGGAGCATGATTTTTGAACAGGAGCTTCAACGGATTTGGGGCATATGAGAAATTCCCTAAGCCCCGGACCCATCGATTTTGGTCAAAAATGAAAATTTTAAAAGTGCCCCTATTTCTGCTTTAAACTTTAGTTACCATCCCAAAATGAATCCCTGAGATGAAAAAAGTTGATTTCGGAGCATGATTTTTGAACAGGAGCTTCAACTGTTTTGGGGCATATGAGAAATTCCCTAAGCCCCGGACTCATCGATTTTGGTCAAAAATGAAAATTTTAAAAGTGCCCCTATTTCTGCTTTAAACTTTAGTTACCATCCCAAAATGAATCCCTGAGATGAAAAAAGTTGATTTCAGAGCATGATTTTTGAACAGGAGCTTCAACGGTTTTGTGGCATATGAGAAATTCCCTAAGCCCCGGACCCATCGATTTTGGTCAAAAATGAAAATTTTAAAAGTGCCCCTATTTCTGCTTTAAACTTTAGTTACCATCCCAAAATGAATCCCTGAGATGAAAAAAGTTGATTTCAGAGCATGATTTTTGAACAGGAGCTTCAACGGTTTTGTGGCATATGTGAAATTCCCTAAGCCCCAGACCCATCGATTTTGGTCAAAAATGAAAATTTTAAAAGTGCCCCTATTTCTGCTTTAAACTTTAGTTACCATCCCAAAATGAATCCCTGAGATGAAAAAAGTTGATTTCGGAGCATGATTTTTGAACAGGAGCTTCAACGGTTTTGTGGCATATGAGAAATTCCCTAAGCCCCGGACCCATCGATTTTGGTCAAAAATGAAAATTTTAAAAGTGCCCCTATTTCTGCTTTAAACTTTAGTTACCATCCCAAAATGAATCCCTGAGATGAAAAAAGTTGATTTCGGAGCATGATTTTTGAACAGGAGCTTCAACGGTTTTGGGGCATATGAGAAATTCCATAAGCCCCGGACCCATCGATTTTGGTCAAAAATTAAAATTTTAAAAGTGCCCCTATTTCTGCTTTAAACTTTAGTTACCATCCCAAAATGAATCCCTGAGATGAAAAAAGTTGATTTCAGAGCATGATTTTTAAACAGGAGCTTCAACGGTTTTGTGGCATGTGAGAAATTCCCTAAGCCCCGGACCCATCGATTTTGGTCAAAAATGAAAATTTTAAAAGTGCCCCTATTTCTGCTTTAAACTTTAGTTACCATCCCAAAATGAATCCCTGAGATGAAAAAAGTTGATTTCGGAGCATGATTTTTGAACAGGAGCTTCAACGGTTTTGTGGCATATGAGAAATTCCCTAAGCCCCGGACCCATCGATTTTGGTCAAAAATGAAAATTTTAAAAGTGCCCCTATTTCTGCTTTAAACTTTAGTTACCATCCCAAAATGAATCCCTGAGATGAAAAAAGTTGATTTCGGAGCATGATTTTTGAACAGGAGCTTCAACGGTTTTGTGGCATATGAGAAATTCCCTAAGCCCCGGACCCATCGATTTTGGTCAAAAATGAAAATTTTAAAAGTGCCCCTATTTCTGCTTTAAACTTTAGTTACCATCCCAAAATAATTCCCTGAGATGAAAAAAGTTGATTTCGGAGCATGATTTTTGAACAGGAGCTTCAACGGATTTGGGGCATATGAGAAATTCCCTAAGCCCCGGACCCATCGATTTTGGTCAAAAATGAAAATTTTAAAAGTGCCCCTATTTCTGCTTTAAACTTTAGTTACCATCCCAAAATGAATCCCTGAGATGAAAAAAGTTGATTTCGGAGCATGATTTTTGAACAGGAGCTTCAACGGTTTTGGGGCATATGAGAAATTCCATAAGCCCCGGACCCATCGATTTGGGTCAAAAATGAAAATTTTAAAAGTGCCCCTATTTCTGCTTTAAACTTTAGTTACCATCCCAAAATGAATCCCTGAGATGAAAAAAGTTGATTTCAGAGCATGATTTTTGAATAGGAGCTTCAACGGTTTTGTGGCATATGAGAAATTCCCTAAGCCCCGGACCCATCGATTTTGGTCAAAAATGAAAATTTTAAAAGTGCCCCTATTTCTGCTTTAAACTTTAGTTACCATCCCAAAATGAATTCCTGAGATGAAAAAAGTTGATTTTGGAGCATGATTTTTGAACAGGAGCTTCAACGGATTTGGGGCATATGAGAAATTCCCTAAGCCCCGGACCCATCGATTTTGGTCAAAAATGAAAATTTTAAAAGTGCCCCTATTTCTGCTTTAAACTTTAGTTACCATCCCAAAATGAATCCCTGAGATGAAAAAAGTTGATTTCGGAGCATGATTTTTGAACAGGAGCTACAACGGTTTTGGGGCATATGAGAAATTCCCTAAGCCCCGGACTCATCGATTTTGGTCAAAAATGAAAATTTTAAAAGTGCCCCTATTTCTGCTTTAAACTTTAGTTACCATCCCAAAATGAATCCCTGAGATGAAAAAAGTTGATTTCGGAGCATGATTTTTGAACAGGAGCTTCAACGGATTTGGGGCATATGAGAAATTCCCTAAGCCCCGGACCCATCGATTTTGGTCAAAAATGAAAATTTTAACAGTGCCCCTATTTCTGCTTTAAACTTTAGTTACCATCCCAAAATGAATCCCTGAGATGAAAAAAGTTGATTTCGGAGCATGATTTTTGAACAGGAGCTTCAACGGTTTTGTGGCATATGAGAAATTCCCTAAGCCCCGGACCCATCGATTTTGGTCAAAAATGAAAATTTTAAAAGTGCCCCTATTTCTGCTTTAAACTTTAGTTACCATCCCAAAATGAATCCCTGAGATGAAAAAAGTTGATTTCGGAGCATGATTTTTGAACAGGAGCTTCAACGGTTTTGTGGCATATGAGAAATTCCCTAAGCCCCGGACCCATCGATTTTGGTCAAAAATGAAAATTTTAAAAGTGCCCCTATTTCTGCTTTAAACTTTAGTTACCATCCCAAAATGAATCCCTGAGATGAAAAAAGTTGATTTCAGAGCATGATTTTTGAACAGGAGCTTCAACTGTTTTGTGGCATATGAGAAATTCCCTAAGCCCCGGACCCATCGATTTTGGTCAAAAATGAAAATTTTAAAAGTGCCCCTATTTCTGCTTTAAACTTTAGTTACCATCCCAAAATGAATCCCTGAGATGAAAAAAGTTGATTTCAGAGCATGATTTTTGAACAGGAGCTTCAACGGTTTTGTGGCATATGAGAAATTCCCTAAGCCCTGGACCCATCGATTTTGGTCAAAAATGAAAATTTTAAAAGTGCCCCTATTTCTGCTTTAAACTTTATTTACCTTCCCAAAATGAATCCCTGAGATGAAAAAAGTTGATTTCGGAGCATGATTTTTGAACAGGAGCTTCAACGGGTTTGGGGCATATGAGAAATTCCCTAAGCCCCGGACCCATCGATTTTGGTCAAAAATGAAAATTTTAAAAGTGCCCCTATTTCTGCTTTAAACTTTAGTTACCATCCCAAAATGAATCCCTGAGATGAAAAAAGTTGATTTCGGAGCATGATTTTTGAACAGGAGCTTCAACGGTTTTGGGGCATATGAGAAATTCCATAAGCCCCGGACCCATCGATTTTGGTCAAAAATGAAAATTTTAAAAGTGCCCCTATTTCTGCTTTAAACTTTAGTTACCATCCCAAAATGAATCCCTGAGATGAAAAAAGTTGATTTCGGAGCATGATTTTTGAACAGGAGCTTCAACGGATTTGGGGCATATGAGAAATTCCCTAAGCCCCGGACCCATCGATTTTGGTCAAAAATGAAAATTTTAAAAGTGCCCCTATTTCTGCTTTAAACTTTAGTTACCATCCCAAAATGAATCCCTGAGATGAAAAAAGTTGATTTCGGAGCATGATTTTTGAACAGGAGCTTCAACGGTTTTGTGGCATATGAGAAATTCCCTAAGCCCCGGACCCATCGATTTTGGTCAAAAATGAAAATTTTAAAAGTGCCCCTATTTCTGCTTTAAACTTTAGTTACCATCCCAAAATGAATCCCTGAGATGAAAAAAGTTGATTTCGGAGCATGATTTTTGAACAGGAGCTTCAACGGTTTTGGGGCATATGAGAAATTCCATAAGCCCCGGACCCATCGATTTTGGTCAAAAATTAAAATTTTAAAAGTGCCCCTATTTCTGCTTTAAACTTTAGTTACCATCCCAAAATGAATCCCTGAGATGAAAAAAGTTGATTTCAGAGCATGATTTTTGAACAGGAGCTTCAACGGTTTTGTGGCATATGAGAAATTCCCTAAGCCCCGGACCCATCGATTTTGGTCAAAAATGAAAATTTTAAAAGTGCCCCTATTTCTGCTTTAAACTTTAGTTACCATCCCAAAATGAATCCCTGAGATGAAAAAAGTTGATTTCGGAGCATGATTTTTGAACAGGAGCTTCAACGGTTTTGTGGCATGTGAGAAATTCCCTAAGCCCCGGACCCATCGATTTTGGTCAAAAATGAAAATTTTAAAAGTGCCCCTATTTCTGCTTTAAACTTTAGTTACCATCCCAAAATGAATCCATGAGATGAAAAAAGTTGATTTCGGAGCATGATTTTTGAACAGGAGCTTCAACGGTTTTGTGGCATATGAGAAATTCCCTAAGCCCCGGACCCATCGATTTTGGTCAAAAATGAAAATTTTAAAAGTGCCCCTATTTCTGCTTTAAACTTTAGTTACCATCCCAAAATGAATTCCTGAGATGAAAAAAGTTGATTTCGGAGCATGATTTTTGAACAGGAGCTTCAACGGATTTGGGGCATATGAGAAATTCCCTAAGCCCCGGACCCACCGATTTTGGTCAAAAATGAAAATTTTAAAAGTGCCCCTATTTCTGCTTTAAACTTTAGTTACCATCCCAAAATGAATCCCTGAGATGAAAAAAGTTGATTTCGGAGCATGATTTTTGAACAGGAGCTTCAACGGATTTGGGGCATATGAGAAATTCCCTAAGCCCCGGACCCATCGATTTTGGTCAAAAATGAAAATTTTAAAAGTGCCCCTATTTCTGCTTTAAACTTTAGTTACCATCCCAAAATGAATCCCTGAGATGAAAAAAGTTGATTTCGGAGCATGATTTTTGAACAGGAGCTTCAACGGTTTTGTGGCATATGAGAAATTCCCTAAGCCCCGCACCCATCGATTTTGGTCAAAAATGAAAATTTTAAAAGTGCCCCTATTTCTGCTTTAAACTTTAGTTACCATCCCAAAATGAATCCCTGAGATGAAAAAAGTTGATTTCGGAGCATGATTTTTGAACAGGAGCTACAACGGTTTTGGGGCATATGAGAAATTCCCTAAGCCCCGGACTCATCGATTTTGGTCAAAAATGAAAATTTTAAAAGTGCCCCTATTTCTGCTTTAAACTTTAGTTACCATCCCAAAATGAATCCCTGAGATGAAAAAAGTTGATTTCGGAGCATGATTTTTGAACAGGAGCTTCAACGGATTTGGGGCATATGAGAAATTCCCTAAGCCCCGGACCCATCGATTTTGGTCAAAAATGAAAATTTTAACAGTGCCCCTATTTCTGCTTTAAACTTTAGTTACCATCCCAAAATGAATCCCTGAGATGAAAAAAGTTGATTTCGGAGCATGATTTTTGAACAGGAGCTTCAACGGTTTTGTGGCATATGAGAAATTCCCTAAGCCCCGGACCCATCGATTTTGGTCAAAAATGAAAATTTTAAAAGTGCCCCTATTTCTGCTTTAAACTTTAGTTACCATCCCAAAATGAATCCCTGAGATGAAAAAAGTTGATTTCGGAGCATGATTTTTGAACAGGAGCTTCAACGGTTTTGTGGCATATGAGAAATTCCCTAAGCCCCGGACCCATCGATTTTGGTCAAAAATGAAAATTTTAAAAGTGCCCCTATTTCTGCTTTAAACTTTAGTTACCATCCCAAAATGAATCCCTGAGATGAAAAAAGTTGATTTCAGAGCATGATTTTTGAACAGGAGCTTCAACTGTTTTGTGGCATATGAGAAATTCCCTAAGCCCCGGACCCATCGATTTTGGTCAAAAATGAAAATTTTAAAAGTGCCCCTATTTCTGCTTTAAACTTTAGTTACCATCCCAAAATGAATCCCTGAGATGAAAAAAGTTGATTTCAGAGCATGATTTTTGAACAGGAGCTTCAACGGTTTTGTGGCATATGAGAAATTCCCTAAGCCCTGGACCCATCGATTTTGGTCAAAAATGAAAATTTTAAAAGTGCCCCTATTTCTGCTTTAAACTTTATTTACCTTCCCAAAATGAATCCCTGAGATGAAAAAAGTTGATTTCGGAGCATGATTTTTGAACAGGAGCTTCAACGGGTTTGGGGCATATGAGAAATTCCCTAAGCCCCGGACCCATCGATTTTGGTCAAAAATGAAAATTTTAAAAGTGCCCCTATTTCTGCTTTAAACTTTAGTTACCATCCCAAAATGAATCCCTGAGATGAAAAAAGTTGATTTCGGAGCATGATTTTTGAACAGGAGCTTCAACGGTTTTGGGGCATATGAGAAATTCCATAAGCCCCGGACCCATCGATTTTGGTCAAAAATGAAAATTTTAAAAGTGCCCCTATTTCTGCTTTAAACTTTAGTTACCATCCCAAAATGAATCCCTGAGATGAAAAAAGTTGATTTCGGAGCATGATTTTTGAACAGGAGCTTCAACGGATTTGGGGCATATGAGAAATTCCCTAAGCCCCGGACCCATCGATTTTGGTCAAAAATGAAAATTTTAAAAGTGCCCCTATTTCTGCTTTAAACTTTAGTTACCATCCCAAAATGAATCCCTGAGATGAAAAAAGTTGATTTCGGAGCATGATTTTTGAACAGGAGCTTCAACGGTTTTGTGGCATATGAGAAATTCCCTAAGCCCCGGACCCATCGATTTTGGTCAAAAATGAAAATTTTAAAAGTGCCCCTATTTCTGCTTTAAACTTTAGTTACCATCCCAAAATGAATCCCTGAGATGAAAAAAGTTGATTTCGGAGCATGATTTTTGAACAGGAGCTTCAACGGTTTTGGGGCATATGAGAAATTCCATAAGCCCCGGACCCATCGATTTTGGTCAAAAATTAAAATTTTAAAAGTGCCCCTATTTCTGCTTTAAACTTTAGTTACCATCCCAAAATGAATCCCTGAGATGAAAAAAGTTGATTTCAGAGCATGATTTTTGAACAGGAGCTTCAACGGTTTTGTGGCATATGAGAAATTCCCTAAGCCCCGGACCCATCGATTTTGGTCAAAAATGAAAATTTTAAAAGTGCCCCTATTTCTGCTTTAAACTTTAGTTACCATCCCAAAATGAATCCCTGAGATGAAAAAAGTTGATTTCGGAGCATGATTTTTGAACAGGAGCTTCAACGGTTTTGTGGCATGTGAGAAATTCCCTAAGCCCCGGACCCATCGATTTTGGTCAAAAATGAAAATTTTAAAAGTGCCCCTATTTCTGCTTTAAACTTTAGTTACCATCCCAAAATGAATCCATGAGATGAAAAAAGTTGATTTCGGAGCATGATTTTTGAACAGGAGCTTCAACGGTTTTGTGGCATATGAGAAATTCCCTAAGCCCCGGACCCATCGATTTTGGTCAAAAATGAAAATTTTAAAAGTGCCCCTATTTCTGCTTTAAACTTTAGTTACCATCCCAAAATGAATTCCTGAGATGAAAAAAGTTGATTTCGGAGCATGATTTTTGAACAGGAGCTTCAACGGATTTGGGGCATATGAGAAATTCCCTAAGCCCCGGACCCACCGATTTTGGTCAAAAATGAAAATTTTAAAAGTGCCCCTATTTCTGCTTTAAACTTTAGTTACCATCCCAAAATGAATCCCTGAGATGAAAAAAGTTGATTTCGGAGCATGATTTTTGAACAGGAGCTTCAACGGATTTGGGGCATATGAGAAATTCCCTAAGCCCCGGACCCATCGATTTTGGTCAAAAATGAAAATTTTAAAAGTGCCCCTATTTCTGCTTTAAACTTTAGTTACCATCCCAAAATGAATCCCTGAGATGAAAAAAGTTGATTTCGGAGCATGATTTTTGAACAGGAGCTTCAACGGTTTTGTGGCATATGAGAAATTCCCTAAGCCCCGCACCCATCGATTTTGGTCAAAAATGAAAATTTTAAAAGTGCCCCTATTTCTGCTTTAAACTTTAGTTACCATCCCAAAATGAATCCCTGAGATGAAAAAAGTTGATTTCGGAGCATGATTTTTGAACAGGAGCTTCAACGGTTTTGGGGCATATGAGAAATTCCATAAGCCCCGGACCCATCGATTTTGGTCAAAAATTAAAATTTTAAAAGTGCCCCTATTTCTGCTTTAAACTTTAGTTACCATCCCAAAATGAATCCCTGAGATGAAAAAAGTTGATTTCAGAGCATGATTTTTGAACAGGAGCTTCAACGGTTTTGTGGCATATGAGAAATTCCCTAAGCCCCGGACCCATCGATTTTGGTCAAAAATGAAAATTTTAAAAGTGCCCCCATTTCTGCTTTAAACTTTAGTTACCATCCCAAAATGAATCCCTGAGATGAAAAAAGTTGATTTCGGAGCATGATTTTTGAACAGGAGCTTCAACGGTTTTGTGGCATGTGAGAAATTCCCTAAGCCCCGGACCCATCGATTTTGGTCAAAAATGAAAATTTTAAAAGTGCCCCTATTTCTGCTTTAAACTTTAGTTACCATCCCAAAATGAATCCCTGAGATGAAAAAAGTTGATTTCGGAGCATGATTTTTGAACAGGAGCTTCAACGGTTTTGTGGCATATGAGAAATTCCCTAAGCCCCGGACCCATCGATTTTGGTCAAAAATGAAAATTTTAAAAGTGCCCCTATTTCTGCTTTAAACTTTAGTTACCATCCCAAAATGAATTCCTGAGATGAAAAAAGTTGATTTCGGAGCATGATTTTTGAACAGGAGCTTCAACGGATTTGGGGCATATGAGAAATTCCCTAAGCCCCGGACCCACCGATTTTGGTCAAAAATGAAAATTTTAAAAGTGCCCCTATTTCTGCTTTAAACTTTAGTTACCATCCCAAAATGAATCCCTGAGATGAAAAAAGTTGATTTCGGAGCATGATTTTTGAACAGGAGCTTCAATGGTTTTGGGGCATATGAGAAATTCCCTAAGCCCCGGACTCATCGATTTTGGTCAAAAATGAAAATTTTAAAAGTGCCCCTATTTCTGCTTTAAACTTTAGTTACCATCCCAAAATGAATCCCTGAGATGAAAAAAGTTGATTTCGGAGCATGATTTTTGAACAGGAGCTTCAACGGTTTTGGGGCATGTGAGAAATTCCCTAAGCCCCGGACCCATCGATTTTGGTCAAAAATGCAAATTTTAAAAGTGCCCCTATTTCTGCTTTAAACTTTAGTTACCATCCCAAAATGAATCCCTGAGATGAAAAAAGTTGATTTCAGAGCATGATTTTTGAACAGGAGCTTCAACGGTTTTGTGGCATATGAGAAATTCCCTAAGCCCCGGACCCATCGATTTTGGTCAAAAATGAAAATTTTAAAAGTGCCTCTATTTCTGCTTTAAGCTTTAGTTACCATCCCAAAATGAATCCCTGAGATGAAAAAAGTTGATTTCAGAGCATGATTTTTGAACAGGAGCTTCAACGGTTTTGTGGCATATGAGAAATTCCCTAATCCCCGGACCCATCGATTTTGGTCAAAAATGAAAATTTTAAAAGTGCCCCTATTTCTGCTTTAAACTTTAGTTACCATCCCAAAATGAATCCCTGAGATGAAAAAAGTTGATTTCGGAGCATGATTTTTGAACATGAGCTTCAACGGTTTTGTGGCATATGAGAAATTCCCTGAGCCCCGGACCCATCGATTTTGGTCAAAAATGAAAATTTTAAAAGTGCCCCTATTTCTGCTTTAAACTTTAGTTACCATCCCAAAATGAATCCCTGAGATGAAAAAAGTTGATTTCCGAGCATGATTTTTGAACAGGAGCTTCAACGGGTTTGGGGCATATGAGAAATTCCCTAAGCCCCGGACCCATCGATTTTGGTCAAAAATGAAAATTTTTAAAGTGCCCCTATTTCTGCTTTAAACTTTAGTTACCATCCCAAAATGAATCCCTGAGATGAAAAAAGTTGATTTCGGAGCATGATTTTTGAACAGGAGCTTCAACGGTTTTGTGGCATATGAGAAATTCCCTAAGCCCCGGACCCATCGATTTTGGTCAAAAATGAAAATTTTAAAAGTGCCCCTATTTCTGCTTTAAACTTTAGTTACCATCCCAAAATGAATCCCTGAGATGAAAAAAGTTGATTTCAGAGCATGATTTTTGAACAGGAGCTTCAACTGTTTTGTGGCATATGAGAAATTCCCTAAGCCCCGGACCCATCGATTTTGGTCAAAAATGAAAATTTTAAAAGTGCCCCTATTTCTGCTTTAAACTTTAGTTACCATCCCAAAATGAATCCCTGAGATGAAAAAAGTTGATTTCGGAGCATGATTTTTGAACAGGAGCTTCAACGGTTTTGTGGCATATGAGAAATTCCCTAAGCCCCGGACCCATCGATTTTGGTCAAAAATGAAAATTTTAAAAGTGCCCCTATTTCTGCTTTAAACTTTATTTACCATCCCAAAATGAATCCCTGAGATGAAAAAAGTTGATTTCGGAGCATGATTTTTGAACAGGAGCTTCAACGGTTTTGGGGCATATGAGAAATTCCCTAAGCCCCGGACTCATCGATTTTGGTCAAAAATGAAAATTTTAAAAGTGCCCCTATTTCTGCTTTAAACTTTAGTTACCATCCCAAAATGAATCCCTGAGATGAAAAAAGTTGATTTCGGAGCATGATTTTTGAACAGGAGCTTCAACGGTTTTGGGGCATATGAGAAATTCCCTAAGCCCCGGACTCATCGATTTTGGTCAAAAATGAAAATTTTAAAAGTGCCCCTATTTCTGCTTTAAACTTTAGTTACCATCCCAAAATGAATCCCTGAGATGAAAAAAGTTGATTTCGGAGCATGATTTTTGAACAGGAGCTTCAACGGTTTTGTGGCATATGAGAAATTCCCTAAGCCCCGGACCCATCGATTTTAGTCAAAAATGAAAATTTTAAAAGTGCCCCTATTTCTGCTTTAAACTTTAGTTACCATCCCAAAATGAATCCCTGAGATGAAAAAAGTTGATTTCGGAGCATGATTTTTGAACAGGAGCTTCAACGGATTTGGGGCATATGAGAAATTCCCTAAGCCCCGGACCCATCGATTTTGGTCAAAAATGAAAATTTTAACAGTGCCCCTATTTCTGCTTTAAACTTTAGTTACCATCCCAAAATGAATCCCTGAGATGAAAAAAGTTGATTTCGGAGCATGATTTTTGAACAGGAGCTTCAACGGTTTTGTGGCATGAGAAATTCCCTAAGCCCCGGACCCATCGATTTTGGTCAAAAATGAAAATTTTAAAAGTGCCCCTATTTCTGCTTTAAACTTTAGTTACCATCCCAAAATGAATCCCTGAGATGAAAAAAGTTGATTTCAGAGCATGATTTTTGAACAGGAGCTTCAACTGTTTTGTGGCATATGAGAAATTCCCTAAGCCCCGGACCCATCGATTTTGGTCAAAAATGAAAATTTTAAAAGTGCCCCTATTTCTGCTTTAAACTTTAGTTACCATCCCAAAATGAATCCCTGAGATGAAAAAAGTTGATTTCGGAGCATGATTTTTGAACAGGAGCTTCAACGGTTTTGTGGCATATGAGAAATTCCCTAAGCCCCGGACCCATCGATTTTGGTCAAAAATGAAAATTTTAAAAGTGCCCCTATTTCTGCTTTAAACTTTATTTACCTTCCCAAAATGAATCCCTGAGATGAAAAAAGTTGATTTCGGAGCATGATTTTTGAACAGGAGCTTCAACGGGTTTGGGGCATATGAGAAATTCCCTAAGCCCCGGACCCATCGATTTTGGTCAAAAATGAAAATTTTAAAAGTGCCCCTATTTCTGCTTTAAACTTTAGTTACCATCCCAAAATGAATCCCTGAGATGAAAAAAGTTGATTTCGGAGCATGATTTTTGAACAGGAGCTTCAACGGTTTTGGGGCATATGAGAAATTCCCTAAGCCCCGGACTCATCGATTTTGGTCAAAAATGAAAATTTTAAAAGTGCCCCTATTTCTGCTTTAAACTTTAGTTACCATCCCAAAATGAATCCCTGAGATGAAAAAAGTTGATTTCGGAGCATGATTTTTGAACAGGAGCTTCAACGGTTTTGGGGCATATGAGAAATTCCCTAAGCCCCGGACTCATCGATTTTGGTCAAAAATGAAAATTTTAAAAGTGCCCCTATTTCTGCTTTAAACTTTAGTTACCATCCCAAAATGAATCCCTGAGATGAAAAAAGTTGATTTCGGAGCATGATTTTTGAACAGGAGCTTCAACGGTTTTGTGGCATATGAGAAATTCCCTAAGCCCCGGACCCATCGATTTTGGTCAAAAATGAAAATTTTAAAAGTGCCCCTATTTCTGCTTTAAACTTTAGTTACCATCCCAAAATGAATCCCTGAGATGAAAAAAGTTGATTTCGGAGCATGATTTTTGAACAGGAGCTTCAACGGATTTGGGGCATATGAGAAATTCCCTAAGCCCCGGACCCATCGATTTTGGTCAAAAATGAAAATTTTAACAGTGCCCCTATTTCTGCTTTAAACTTTAGTTACCATCCCAAAATAAATCCCTGAGATGAAAAAAGTTGATTTCGGAGCATGATTTTTGAACAGGAGCTTCAACGGATTTGGGGCATATGAGAAATTCCCTAAGCCCCGGACCCATCGATTTTGGTCAAAAATGAAAATTTTAACAGTGCCCCTATTTCTGCTTTAAACTTTAGTTACCATCCCAAAATAAATCCCTGAGATGAAAAAAGTTGATTTCGGAGCATGATTTTTGAACAGGAGCTTCAACGGTTTTGTGGCATATGAGAAATTCCCTAAGCCCCGGACCCATCGATTTTGGTCAAAAATGAAAATTTTAAAAGTGCCCCTATTTCTGCTTTAAACTTTATTTACCTTCCCAAAATGAATCCCTGAGATGAAAAAAGTTGATTTCGGAGCATGATTTTTGAACAGGAGCTTCAACGGGTTTGGGGCATATGAGAAATTCCCTAAGCCCCGGACCCATCGATTTTGGTCAAAAATGAAAATTTTAAAAGTGCCCCTATTTCTGCTTTAAACTTTAGTTACCATCCCAAAATGAATCCCTGAGATGAAAAAAGTTGATTTCGGAGCATGATTTTTGAACAGGAGCTTCAACGGTTTTGGGGCATATGAGAAATTCCCTAAGCCCCGGACTCATCGATTTTGGTCAAAAATGAAAATTTTAAAAGTGCCCCTATTTCTGCTTTAAACTTTAGTTACCATCCCAAAATGAATCCCTGAGATGAAAAAAGTTGATTTCGGAGCATGATTTTTGAACAGGAGCTTCAACGGATTTGGGGCATATGAGAAATTCCCTAAGCCCCGGACCCATCGATTTTGGTCAAAAATGAAAATTTTAACAGTGCCCCTATTTCTGCTTTAAACTTTAGTTACCATCCCAAAATGAATCCCTGAGATGAAAAAAGTTGATTTCGGAGCATGATTTTTGAACAGGAGCTTCAACGGTTTTGTGGCATATGAGAAATTCCCTAAGCCCCGGACCCATCGATTTTGGTCAAAAATGAAAATTTTAAAAGTGCCCCTATTTCTGCTTTAAACTTTAGTTACCATCCCAAAATGAATCCCTGAGATGAAAAAAGTTGATTTCAGAGCATGATTTTTGAACAGGAGCTTCAACGGTTTTGTGGCATATGAGAAATTCCCTAAGCCCCGGATCCATCGATTTTGGTCAAAAATGAAAATTTTAAAAGTGCCCCTATTTCTGCTTTAAGCTTTAGTTACCATCCCAAAATGAATCCCTGAGATGAAAAAAGTTGATTTCAGAGCATGATTTTTGAACAGGAGCTTCAACGGTTTTGTGGCATATGAGAAATTCCCTAAGCCCCGGACCCATCGATTTTGGTCAAAAATGAAAATTTTAAAAGTGCCCCTATTTCTGCTTTAAGCTTTAGTTACCATCCCAAAATGAATCCCTGAGATGAAAAAAGTTGATTTCAGAGCATGATTTTTGAACAGGAGCTTCAACGGTTTTGTGGCATATGAGAAATTCCCTAATCCCCGGACCCATCGATTTTGGTCAAAAATGAAAATTTTAAAAGTGCCCCTATTTCTGCTTTAAACTTTAGTTACCATCCCAAAATGAATCCCTGAGATGAAAAAAGTTGATTTCGGAGCATGATTTTTGAACAGGAGCTTCAACGGTTTTGTGGCATATGAGAAATTCCCTAAGCCTCGGACCCATCGATTTTGGTCAAAAATGAAAATTTTAAAAGTGCCCCTATTTCTGCTTTAAACTTTAGTTACCTTCCCAAAATGAATCCCTGAGATGAAAAAAGTTGATTTCGGAGCATGATTTTTGAACAGGAGCTTCAACGGGTTTGGGGCATATGAGAAATTCCCTAAGCCCCGGACCCATCGATTTTGGTCAAAAATGAAAATTTTAAAAGTGCCCCTATTTCTGCTTTAAACTTTAGTTACCATCCCAAAATGAATCCCTGAGATGAAAAAAGTTGATTTCGGAGCATGATTTTTGAACAGGAGCTTCAACGGTTTTGTGGCATATGAGAAATTCCCTAAGCCCCGGACCCATCGATTTTGGTCAAAAATGAAAATTTTAAAAGTGCCCCTATTTCTGCTTTAAACTTTAGTTACCATCCCAAAATAATTCCCTGAGATGAAAAAAGTTGATTTCGGAGCATGATTTTTGAACAGGAGCTTCAACGGATTTGGGGCATATGAGAAATTCCCTAAGCCCCGGACCCATCGATTTTGGTCAAAAATAAAAAATTTAAAAGTGCCCCTATTTCTGCTTTAAACTTTAGTTACCATCCCAAAATGAATCCCTGAGATGAAAAAAGTTGATTTCGGAGCATGATTTTTGAACAGGAGCTTCAACGGTTTTGGGGCATATGAGAAATTCCATAAGCCCCGGACCCATCGATTTTGGTCAAAAATGAAAATTTTAAAAGTGCTCCTATTTCTGCTTTAAACTTTAGTTACCATCCCAAAATGAATCCCTGAGATGAAAAAAGTTGATTTCAGAGCATGATTTTTGAACAGGAGCTTCAACGGTTTTGTGGCATATGAGAAATTCCCTAAGCCCCGGACCCATCGATTTTGGTCAAAAATGAAAATTTTAAAAGTGCCCCTATTTCTGCTTTAAACTTTAGTTACCATCCCAAAATGAATCCCTGAGATGAAAAAAGTTGATTTCGGAGCATGATTTTTGAACAGGAGCTTCAACGGTTTTGTGGCATATGAGAAATTCCCTAAGCCCCGGACCCATCGATTTTGGTCAAAAATGAAAATGTTAAAAGTGCCCCTATTTCTGCTTTAAACTTTAGTTACCATCCCAAAATGAATCCCTGAGATGAAAAAAGTTGATTTCGGAGCATGATTTTTGAACAGGAGCTTCAACGGTTTTGTGGCATATGAGAAATTCCCTAAGCCTCGGACCCATCGATTTTGGTCAAAAATGAAAATTTTAAAAGTGCCCCTATTTCTGCTTTAAACTTTAGTTACCATCCCAAAATGAATCCCTGAGATGAAAAAAGTTGATTTCGGAGCATGATTTTTGAACAGGAGCTTCAACGGTTTTGGGGCATATGAGAAATTCCCTAAGCCCCGGACCCATCGATTTTGGTCAAAAATGAAAATTTTAAAAGTGCCCCTATTTCTGCTTTAAACTTTAGTTACCATCCCAAAATGAATCCCTGAGATGAAAAAAGTTGATTTCAGAGCATGATTTTTGAACAGGAGCTTCAACGGTTTTGTGGCATATGAGAAATTCCCTAAGCCCCGGACCCATCGATTTTGGTCAAAAATGAAAATTTTAAAAGTGCCCCTATTTCTGCTTTAAGCTTTAGTTACCATCCCAAAATGAATCCCTGAGATGAAAAAAGTTGATTTCAGAGCATGATTTTTGAACAGGAGCTTCAACGGTTTTGTGGCATATGAGAAATTCCCTGAGCCCCGGACCCATCGATTTTGGTCAAAAATGAAAATTTTAAAAGTGCCCCTATTTCTGCTTTAAACTTTAGTTACCACCCCAAAATGAATCCCTGAGATGAAAAAAGTTGATTTCAGAGCATGATTTTTGAACAGGAGCTTCAACGGGTTTGGGGCATATGAGAAATTCCCTAAGCCCCGGACCCATCGATTTTGGTCTAAAATTAAAATTTTTAAAGTGCCCCTATTTCTGCTTTAAACTTTAGTTACCATCCCAAAATGAATCCCTGAGATGAAAAAAGTTGATTTCGGAGCATGATTTTTTAACAGGAGCTTCAACGGTTTTGTGGCATATGAGAAATTCCCTAAGCCCCGGACCCATCGATTTTGGTCAAAAATGAAAATTTTAAAAGTGCCCCTATTTCTGCTTTAAACTTTAGTTACCATCCCAAAATGAATCCCTGAGATGAAAAAAGTTGATTTCAGAGCATGATTTTTGAACAGGAGCTTCAACTGTTTTGTGGCATATGAGAAATTCCCTAAGCCCCGGACCCATCGATTTTGGTCAAAAATGAAAATTTTAAAAGTGCCCCTATTTCTGCTTTAAACTTTAGTTACCATCCCAAAATGAATCCCTGAGATGAAAAAAGTTGATTTCGGAGCATGATTTTTGAACAGGAGCTTCAACGGTTTTGGGGCATATGAGAAATTCCCTAAGCCCCGGACCCATCGATTTTGGTCAAAAATGAAAATTTTAAAAGTGCCCCTATTTCTGCTTTAAACTTTAGTTACCATCCCAAAATGAATCCCTGAGATGAAAAAAGTTGATTTCGGAGCATGATTTTTGAACAGGAGCTTCAACGGTTTTGGGGCATATGAGAAATTCCCTAAGCCTCGGACCCATCGATTTTGGTCAAAAATGAAAATTTTAAAAGTGCTCCTATTTCTGCTTTAAACTTTAGTTACCATCCCAAAATGAATCCCTGAGATGAAAAAAGTTGATTTCAGAGCATGATTTTTGAACAGGAGCTTCAACGGTTTTGTGGCATATGAGAAATTCCCTAAGCCCCGGACCCATCGATTTTGGTCAAAAATGAAAATTTTAAAAGTGCCCCTATTTCTGCTTTAAACTTTAGTTACCATCCCAAAATGAATCCCTGAGATGAAAAAAGTTGATTTCGGAGCATGATTTTTGAACAGGAGCTTCAACGGTTTTGTGGCATATGAGAAATTCCCTAAGCCCCGGACCCATCGATTTTGGTCAAAAATGAAAATTTTAAAAGTGCCCCTATTTCTGCTTTAAACTTTAGTTACCATCCCAAAATGAATCCCTGAGATGAAAAAAGTTGATTTCGGAGCATGATTTTTGAACAGGAGCTTCAACGGTTTTGTGGCATATGAGAAATTCCCTAAGCCTCGGACCCATCGATTTTGGTCAAAAATGAAAATGTTAAAAGTGCCCCTATTTCTGCTTTAAACTTTAGTTACCATCCCAAAATGAATCCCTGAGATGAAAAAAGTTGATTTCGGAGCATGATTTTTGAACAGGAGCTTCAACGGTTTTGTGGCATATGAGAAATTCCCTAAGCCTCGGACCCATCGATTTTGGTCAAAAATGAAAATTTTAAAAGTGCCCCTATTTCTGCTTTAAACTTTAGTTACCTTCAAAAAATGAATCCCTGAGATGAAAAAAGTTGATTTCGGAGCATGATTTTTGAACAGGAGCTTCAACGGTTTTGTGGCATATGAGAAATTCCCTGAGCCCCGGACCCATCGATTTTGGTCAAAAATGAAAATTTTAAAAGTGCCCCTATTTCTGCTTTAAACTTTAGTTACCATCCCAAAATGAATCCCTGAGATGAAAAAAGTTGATTTCGGAGCATGATTTTTGAACAGGAGCTTCAACGGTTTTGTGGCATATGAGAAATTCCCTAAGCCCCGGACCCATCGATTTTGGTCAAAAATGAAAATTTTAAAAGTGCCCCTATTTCTGCTTTAAACTTTAGTTACCATCCCAAAATGAATCCCTGAGATGAAAAAAGTTGATTTCAGAGCATGATTTTTGAACAGGAGCTTCAACGGTTTTGTGGCATATGAGAAATTCCCTAAGCCCCGGACCCATCGATTTTGGTCAAAAATGAAAATTTTAAAAGTGCCCCTATTTCTGCTTTAAACTTTAGTTACCATCCCAAAATGAATCCCTGAGATGAAAAAAGTTGATTTCGGAGCATGATTTTTGAACAGGAGCTTCAACGGGTTTGGGGCATATGAGAAATTCCCTAAGCCCCGGACCCATCGATTTTGGTCAAAAATGAAAATTTTAAAAGTGCCCCTATTTCTGCTTTAAACTTTAGTTACCATCCCAAAATGAATCCCTGAGATGAAAAAAGTTGATTTCAGAGCATGATTTTTGAACAGGAGCTTCAACGGTTTTGTGGCATATGAGAAATTCCCTAAGCCCCGGACCCATCGATTTTGGTCAAAAATGAAAATTTTAAAAGTGCCCCTATTTCTGCTTTAAACTTTAGTTACCATCCCAAAATGAATCCCTGAGATGAAAAAAGTTGATTTCGGAGCATGATTTTTGAACAGGAGCTTCAACGGTTTTGTGGCATATGAGAAATTCCCTAAGCCCCGGACCCATCGATTTTGGTCAAAAATGAAAATTTTAACACTGCCCCTATTTCTGCTTTAAACTTTATTTACCATCCCAAAATGAATCCCTGAGATGAAAAAAGTTGATTTCGGAGCATGATTTTTGAACAGGAGCTTCAACGGTTTTGTGGCATATGAGAAATTCCCTAAGCCCCGGACCCATCGATTTTGGTCAAAAATGAAAATTTTAAAAGTGCCCCTATTTCTGCTTTAAACTTTAGTTACCATCCCAAAATGAATCCCTGAGATGAAAAAAGTTGATTTCAGAGCATTATTTTTGAACAGGAGCTTCAACGGTTTTGTGGCATATGAGAAATTCCCTAATCCCCGGACCCATCGATTTTGGTCAAAAATGAAAATTTTAAAAGTGCCCCTATTTCTGCTTTAAACTTTAGTTACCATCCCAAAATGAATACCTGAGATGAAAAAAGTTGATTTCGGAGCATGATTTTTGAACAGGAGCTTCAACGGTTTTGTGGCATATGAGAAATTCCCTGAGCCCCGGACCCATCGATTTTGGTCAAAAATGAAAATTTTAAAAGTGCCCCTATTTCTGCTTTAAACTTTAGTTACCATCCCAAAATGAATCCCTGAGATGAAAAAAGTTGATTTCAGAGCATGATTTTTGAACAGGAGCTTCAACGGGTTTGGGGCATATGAGAAATTCCCTAAGCCCCGGACCCATCGATTTTGGTCTAAAATTAAAATTTTTAAAGTGCCCCTATTTCTGCTTTAAACTTTAGTTACCATCCCAAAATGAATCCCTGAGATGAAAAAAGTTGATTTCGGAGCATGATTTTTGAACAGGAGCTTCAACGGTTTTGTGGCATATGAGAAATTCCCTAAGCCCCGGACCCATCGATTTTGGTCAAAAATGAAAATTTTAAAAGTGCCCCTATTTCTGCTTTAAACTTTAGTTACCATCCCAAAATGAATCCCTGAGATGAAAAAAGTTGATTTCAGAGCATGATTTTTGAACAGGAGCTTCAACGGTTTTGTGGCATATGAGAAATTCCCTAAGCCTCGGACCCATCGATTTTGGTCAAAAATGAAAATTTTAAAAGTGCCCCTATTTCTGCTTTAAACTTTAGTTACCTTCCCAAAATGAATCCCTGAGATGAAAAAAGTTGATTTCGGAGCATGATTTTTGAACAGGAGCTTCAACGGGTTTGGGGCATATGAGAAATTCCCTAAGCCCCGGACCCATCGATTTTGGTCAAAAATGAAAATTTTAAAAGTGCCCCTATTTCTGCTTTAAACTTTAGTTACCATCCCAAAATGAATCCCTGAGATGAAAAAAGTTGATTTCAGAGCATTATTTTTGAACAGGAGCTTCAACGGTTTTGTGGCATATGAGAAATTCCCTAAGCCCCGGACCCATCGATTTTGGTCAAAAATGAAAATTTTAAAAGTGCCCCTATTTCTGCTTTAAGCTTTAGTTACCATCCCAAAATGAATCCCTGAGATGAAAAAAGTTGATTTCAGAGCATGATTTTTGAACAGGAGCTTCAACGGTTTTGTGGCATATGAGAAATTCCCTAATCCCCGGACCCATCGATTTTGGTCAAAAATGAAAATTTTAAAAGTGCCCCTATTTCTGCTTTAAACTTTAGTTACCATCCCAAAATGAATCCCTGAGATGAAAAAAGTTGATTTCGGAGCATGATTTTTGAACAGGAGCTTCAACGGTTTTGTGGCATATGAGAAATTCCCTGAGCCCCGGACCCATCGATTTTGGTCAAAAATGAAAATTTTAAAAGTGCCCCTATTTCTGCTTTAAACTTTAGTTACCATCCCAAAATGAATCCCTGAGATGAAAAAAGTTGATTTCGGAGCATGATTTTTGAACAGGAGCTTCAACGGTTTTGTGGCATATGAGAAATTCCCTAAGCCCCGGACCCATCGATTTTGGTCAAAAATGAAAATGTTAAAAGTGCCCCTATTTCTGCTTTAAACTTTAGTTACCATCCCAAAATGAATCCCTGAGATGAAAAAAGTTGATTTCGGAGCATGATTTTTGAACAGGAGCTTCAACGGTTTTGTGGCATATGAGAAATTCCCTAAGCCTCGGACCCATCGATTTTGGTCAAAAATGAAAATTTTAAAAGTGCCCCTATTTCTGCTTTAAACTTTAGTTACCTTCCCAAAATGAATCCCTGAGATGAAAAAAGTTGATTTCGGAGCATGATTTTTGAACAGGAGCTTCAACGGGTTTGGGGCATATGAGAAATTCCCTAAGCCCCGGACCCATCGATTTTGGTCAAAAATGAAAATTTTAAAAGTGCCCCTATTTCTGCTTTAAACTTTAGTTACCATCCCAAAATGAATCCCTGAGATGAAAAAAGTTGATTTCAGAGCATGATTTTTGAACAGGAGCTTCAACGGTTTTGTGGCATATGAGAAATTCCCTAAGCCCCGGACCCATCGATTTTGGTCAAAAATGAAAATTTTAAAAGTGCCCCTATTTCTGCTTTAAACTTTAGTTACCATCCCAAAATGAATCCCTGAGATGAAAAAAGTTGATTTCGGAGCATGATTTTTGAACAGGAGCTTCAACGGTTTTGTGGCATATGAGAAATTCCCTAAGCCCCGGACCCATCGATTTTGGTCAAAAATGAAAATTTTAACACTGCCCCTATTTCTGCTTTAAACTTTATTTACCATCCCAAAATGAATCCCTGAGATGAAAAAAGTTGATTTCGGAGCATGATTTTTGAACAGGAGCTTCAACGGTTTTGTGGCATATGAGAAATTCCCTAAGCCCCGGACCCATCGATTTTGGTCAAAAATGAAAATTTTAAAAGTGCCCCTATTTCTGCTTTAAACTTTAGTTACCATCCCAAAATGAATCCCTGAGATGAAAAAAGTTGATTTCAGAGCATTATTTTTGAACAGGAGCTTCAACGGTTTTGTGGCATATGAGAAATTCCCTAAGCCCCGGACCCATCGATTTTGGTCAAAAATGAAAATTTTAAAAGTGCCCCTATTTCTGCTTTAAGCTTTAGTTACCATCCCAAAATGAATCCCTGAGATGAAAAAAGTTGATTTCAGAGCATGATTTTTGAACAGGAGCTTCAACGGTTTTGTGGCATATGAGAAATTCCCTAATCCCCGGACCCATCGATTTTGGTCAAAAATGAAAATTTTAAAAGTGCCCCTATTTCTGCTTTAAACTTTAGTTACCATCCCAAAATGAATACCTGAGATGAAAAAAGTTGATTTCGGAGCATGATTTTTGAACAGGAGCTTCAACGGTTTTGTGGCATATGAGAAATTCCCTGAGCCCCGGACCCATCGATTTTGGTCAAAAATGAAAATTTTAAAAGTGCCCCTATTTCTGCTTTAAACTTTAGTTACCGTCCCAAAATGAATCCCTGAGATGAAAAAAGTTGATTTCAGAGCATGATTTTTGAACAGGAGCTTCAACGGGTTTGTGGCATATGAGAAATTCCCTAAGCCCCGGACCCATCGATTTTGGTCAAAAATGAAAATTTTAAAAGTGCCCCTATTTCTGCTTTAAACTTTAGTTACCATCCCAAAATGAATCCCTGAGATGAAAAAAGTTGATTTCAGAGCATGATTTTTGAACAGGAGCTTCAACGGGTTTGGGGCATATGAGAAATTCCCTAAGCCCCGGACCCATCGATTTTGGTCTAAAATTAAAATTTTTAAAGTGCCCCTATTTCTGCTTTAAACTTTAGTTACCATCCCAAAATGAATCCCTGAGATGAAAAAAGTTGATTTCGGAGCATGATTTTTGAACAGGAGCTTCAACGGTTTTGTGGCATATGAGAAATTCCCTAAGCCCCGGACCCATCGATTTTGGTCAAAAATTAAAATTTTTAAAGTGCCCCTATTTCTGCTTTAAACTTTAGTTACCATCCCAAAATGAATCCCTGAGATGAAAAAAGTTGATTTCGGAGCATGATTTTTGAACAGGAGCTTCAACGGTTTTGTGGCATATGAGAAATTCCCTAAGCCTCGGACCCATCGATTTTGGTCAAAAATGAAAATTTTAAAAGTGCCCCTATTTCTGCTTTAAACTTTAGTTACCTTCCCAAAATGAATCCCTGAGATGAAAAAAGTTGATTTCGGAGCATGATTTTTGAACAGGAGCTTCAACGGGTTTGGGGCATATGAGAAATTCCCTAAGCCCCGGACCCATCGATTTTGGTCAAAAATGAAAATTTTAAAAGTGCCCCTATTTCTGCTTTAAACTTTAGTTACCATCCCAAAATGAATCCCTGAGATGAAAAAAGTTGATTTCGGAGCATGATTTTTGAACAGGAGCTTCAACGGTTTTGTGGCATATGAGAAATTCCCTAAGCCCCGGACCCATCAATTTTGGTCAAAAATGAAAATTTTAAAAGTGCCCCTATTTCTGCTTTAAACTTTAGTTACCATCCCAAAATAATTCCCTGAGATGAAAAAAGTTGATTTCGGAGCATGATTTTTGAACAGGAGCTTCAACGGATTTGGGGCATATGAGAAATTCCCTAAGCCCCGGACCCATCGATTTTGGTCAAAAATGAAAATTTTAAAAGTGCCCCTATTTCTGCTTTAAACTTTAGTTACCATCCCAAAATGAATCCCTGAGATGAAAAAAGTTGATTTCGGAGCATGATTTTTGAACAGGAGCTTCAACGGTTTTGGGGCATATGAGAAATTCCATAAGCCCCGGACCCATCGATTTTGGTCAAAAATGAAAATTTTAAAAGTGCCCCTATTTCTGCTTTAAACTTTAGTTACCATCCCAAAATGAATCCCTGAGATGAAAAAAGTTGATTTCAGAGCATGATTTTTGAACAGGAGCTTCAACGGTTTTGTGGCATATGTGAAATTCCCTAAGCCCCGGACCCATCGATTTTGGTCAAAAATGAAAATTTTAAAAGTGCCCCTATTTCTGCTTTAAACTTTAGTTACCATCCCAAAATGAATCCCTGAGATGAAAAAAGTTGATTTCGGAGCATGATTTTTGAACAGGAGCTTCAACGGTTTTGTGGCATATGAGAAATTCCCTAAGCCCCGGACCCATCGATTTTGGTCAAAAATGAAAATTTTAAAAGTGCCCCTATTTCTGCTTTAAACTTTAGTTACCATCCCAAAATGAATCCCTGAGATGAAAAAAGTTGATTTTGGAGCATGATTTTTGAACAGGAGCTTCAACGGATTTGGGGCATATGAGAAATTCCCTAAGCCCCGGACCCATCGATTTTGGTCAAAAATGAAAATTTTAAAAGTGCCCCTATTTCTGCTTTAAACTTTAGTTACCATCCCAAAATGAATCCCTGAGATGAAAAAAGTTGATTTCGGAGCATGATTTTTGAACAGGAGCTTCAACGGTTTTGTGGCATATGAGAAATTCCCTAAGCCCCGGACCCATCGATTTTGGTCAAAAATGAAAATTTTAAAAGTGCCCCTATTTCTGCTTTAAACTTTAGTTACCATCCCAAAATAATTCCCTGAGATGAAAAAAGTTGATTTCGGAGCATGATTTTTGAACAGGAGCTTCAACGGATTTGGGGCATATGAGAAATTCCCTAAGCCTCGAACCCATCGATTTTGGTCAAAAATGAAAATTTTAAAAGTGCCCCTATTTCTGCTTTAAACTTTAGTTACCATCCCAAAATGAATCCCTGAGATGAAAAAAGTTGATTTCGGAGCATGATTTTTGAACAGGAGCTTCAACGGTTTTGGGGCATATGAGAAATTCCATAAGCCCCGGACCCATCGATTTTGGTCAAAAATGAAAATTTTAAAAGTGCCCCTATTTCTGCTTTAAACTTTAGTTACCATCCCAAAATGAATCCCTGAGATGAAAAAAGTTGATTTCAGAGCATGATTTTTGAACAGGAGCTTCAACGGTTTTGTGGCATATGAGAAATTCCCTAAGCCCCGGACCCATCGATTTTGGTCAAAAATGAAAATTTTAAAAGTGCCCCTAATTCTGCTTTAAACTTTAGTTACCATCCCAAAATGAATCCCTGAGATGAAAAAAGTTGATTTTGGAGCATGATTTTTGAACAGGAGCTTCAACGGATTTGGGGCATATGAGAAATTCCCTAAGCCCCGGACCCATCGATTTTGGTCAAAAATGAAAATTTTAAAAGTGCCCCTATTTCTGCTTTAAACTTTAGTTACCATCCCAAAATGAATCCCTGCGATGAAAAAAGTTGATTTCGGAGCATGATTTTTGAACAGGAGCTTCAACGGTTTTGGGGCATATGAGAAATTCCCTAAGCCCCGGACTCATCGATTTTGGTCAAAAATGAAAATTTTAAAAGTGCCCCTATTTCTGCTTTAAACTTTAGTTACCATCCCAAAATGAATCCCTGAGATGAAAAAAGTTGATTTCGGAGCATGATTTTTGAACAGGAGCTTCAACGGGTTTGGGGCATATGAGAAATTCCCTAAGCCCCGGACCCATCGATTTTGGTCAAAAATGAAAATTTTAAAAGTGCCCCTATTTCTGCTTTAAACTTTAGTTACCATCCCAAAATGAATCCCTGAGATGAAAAAAGTTGATTTCGGAGCATGATTTTGGAACTTCAACGGTTTTGTGGCATATGAGAAATTCCCTAAGCCCCGGACCCATCGATTTTGGTCAAAAATGAAAATTTTAAAAGTGCCCCTATTTCTGCTTTAAACTTTAGTTACCATCCCAAAATAATTCCCTGAGATGAAAAAAGTTGATTTCGGAGCATGATTTTTGAACAGGAGCTTCAACGGATTTGGGGCATATGAGAAATTCCCTAAGCCCCGGACCCATCGATTTTGGTCAAAAATGAAAATTTTAAAAGTGCCCCTATTTCTGCTTTAAACTTTAGTTACCATCCCAAAATGAATCCCTGAGATGAAAAAAGTTGATTTTGGAGCATGATTTTTGAACAGGAGCTTCAACGGATTTGGGGCATATGAGAAATTCCCTAAGCCCCGGACCCATCGATTTTGGTCAAAAATGAAAATTTTAAAAGTGCCCCTATTTCTGCTTTAAACTTTAGTTACCATCCCAAAATGAATCCCTGAGATGAAAAAAGTTGATTTTGGAGCATGATTTTTGAACAGGAGCTTCAACGGATTTGGGGCATATGAGAAATTCCCTAAGCCCCGGACCCATCGATTTTGGTCAAAAATGAAAATTTTAAAAGTGCCCCTATTTCTGCTTTAAACTTTAGTTACCATCCCAAAATGAATCCCTGAGATGAAAAAAGTTGATTTCGGAGCATGATTTTTGAACAGGAGCTTCAACGGTTTTGTGGCATATGAGAAATTCCCTAAGCCCCGGACCCATCGATTTTGGTCAAAAATGAAAATTTTAAAAGTGCCCCTATTTCTGCTTTAAACTTTAGTTACCATCCCAAAATAATTTCCTGAGATGAAAAAAGTTGATTTCGGAGCATGATTTTTGAACAGGAGCTTCAACGGATTTGGGGCATATGAGAAATTCCCTAAGCCCCGAACCCATCGATTTTGGTCAAAAATGAAAATTTTAAAAGTGCCCCTATTTCTGCTTTAAACTTTAGTTACCATCCCAAAATGAATCCCTGAGATGAAAAAAGTTGATTTTGGAGCATGATTTTTGAACAGGAGCTTCAACGGATTTGGGGCATATGAGAAATTCCCTAAGCCCCGGACCCATCGATTTTGGTCAAAAATGAAAATTTTAAAAGTGCCCCTATTTCTGCTTTAAACTTTAGTTACCATCCCAAAATGAATCCCTGCGATGAAAAAAGTTGATTTCGGAGCATGATTTTTGAACAGGAGCTTCAACGGTTTTGGGGCATATGAGAAATTCCCTAAGCCCCGGACTCATCGATTTTGGTCAAAAATGAAAATTTTAAAAGTGCCCCTATTTCTGCTTTAAACTTTAGTTACCATCCCAAAATGAATCCCTGAGATGAAAAAAGTTGATTTCGGAGCATGATTTTTGAACAGGAGCTTCAACGGGTTTGGGGCATATGAGAAATTCCCTAAGCCCCGGACCCATCGATTTTGGTCAAAAATGAAAATTTTAAAAGTGCCCCTATTTCTGCTTTAAACTTTAGTTACCATCCCAAAATGAATCCCTGAGATGAAAAAAGTTGATTTCGGAGCATGATTTTGGAACTTCAACGGTTTTGTGGCATATGAGAAATTCCCTAAGCCCGGACCCATCGATTTTGGTCAAAAATGAAAATTTTAAAAGTGCCCCTATTTCTGCTTTAAACTTTAGTTACCATCCCAAAATAATTCCCTGAGATGAAAAAAGTTGATTTCGGAGCATGATTTTTGAACAGGAGCTTCAACGGATTTGGGGCATATGAGAAATTCCCTAAGCCCCGGACCCATCGATTTTGGTCAAAAATGAAAATTTTAAAAGTGCCCCTATTTCTGCTTTAAACTTTAGTTACCATCCCAAAATGAATCCCTGAGATGAAAAAAGTTGATTTCGGAGCATGATTTTTGAACAGGAGCTTCAACGGTTTTGGGGCATATGAGAAATTCCATAAGCCCCGGACTCATCGATTTTGGTCAAAAATGAAAATTTTAAAAGTGCCCCTATTTCTGCTTTAAACTTTAGTTACCATCCCAAAATGAATCCCTGAGATGAAAAAAGTTGATTTCAGAGCATGATTTTTGAACAGGAGCTTCAACGGTTTTGTGGCATATGAGAAATTCCCTAAGCCCCGGACCCATCGATTTTGGTCAAAAATGAAAATTTTAAAAGTGCCCCTATTTCTGCTTTAAACTTTAGTTACCATCCCAAAATGTATCCCTGAGATGAAAAAAGTTGATTTCGGGGCATGATTTTTGAACAGGAGCTTCAACGGTTTTGGGGCATATGAGAAATTCCCTAAGCCCCGGACTCATCGATTTTGGTCAAAAATGAAAATTTTAAAAGTGCCCCTATTTCTGCTTTAAACTTTAGTTACCATCCCAAAATGAATCCCTGAGATGAAAAAAGTTGATTTCGGAGCATGATTTTTGAACAGGAGCTTCAACGGGTTTGGGGCATATGAGAAATTCCCTAAGCCCCGGACCCATCGATTTTGGTCAAAAATGAAAATTTTAAAAGTGCCCCTATTTCTGCTTTAAACTTTAGTTACCATCCCAAAATGAATCCCTGAGATGAAAAAAGTTGATTTCGGAGCATGATTTTGGAACTTCAACGGTTTTGTGGCATATGAGAAATTCCCTAAGCCCCGGACCCATCGATTTTGGTCAAAAATGAAAATTTTAAAAGTGCCCCTATTTCTGCTTTAAACTTTAGTTACCATCCCAAAATAATTCCCTGAGATGAAAAAAGTTGATTTCGGAGCATGATTTTTGAACAGGAGCTTCAACGGATTTGGGGCATATGAGAAATTCCCTAAGCCCCGGACCCATCGATTTTGGTCAAAAATGAAAATTTTAAAAGTGCCCCTATTTCTGCTTTAAACTTTAGTTACCATCCCAAAATGAATCCCTGAGATGAAAAAAGTTGATTTTGGAGCATGATTTTTGAACAGGAGCTTCAACGGATTTGGGGCATATGAGAAATTCCCTAAGCCCCGGACCCATCGATTTTGGTCAAAAATGAAAATTTTAAAAGTGCCCCTATTTCTGCTTTAAACTTTAGTTACCATCCCAAAATGAATCCCTGAGATGAAAAAAGTTGATTTCGGAGCATGATTTTTGAACAGGAGCTTCAACGGTTTTGTGGCATATGAGAAATTCCCTAAGCCCCGGACCCATCGATTTTGGTCAAAAATGAAAATTTTAAAAGTGCCCCTATTTCTGCTTTAAACTTTAGTTACCATCCCAAAATGAATCCCTGAGATGAAAAAAGTTGATTTTGGAGCATGATTTTTGAACAGGAGCTTCAACGGATTTGGGGCATATGAGAAATTCCCTAAGCCCCGGACCCATCGATTTTGGTCAAAAATGAAAATTTTAAAAGTGCCCCTATTTCTGCTTTAAACTTTAGTTACCATCCCAAAATGAATCCCTGAGATGAAAAAAGTTGATTTCGGAGCATGATTTTTGAACAGGAGCTTCAACGGTTTTGTGGCATATGAGAAATTCCCTAAGCCCCGGACCCATCGATTTTGGTCAAAAATGAAAATTTTAAAAGTGCCCCTATTTCTGCTTTAAACTTTAGTTACCATCCCAAAATAATTCCCTGAGATGAAAAAAGTTGATTTCGGTGCATGATTTTTGAACAGGAGCTTCAACGGATTTGGGGCATATGAGAAATTCCCTAAGCCCCGAACCCATCGATTTTGGTCAAAAATGAAAATTTTAAAAGTGCCCCTATTTCTGCTTTAAACTTTAGTTACCATCCCAAAATGAATCCCTGAGATGAAAAAAGTTGATTTTGGAGCATGATTTTTGAACAGGAGCTTTAACGGATTTGGGGCATATGAGAAATTCCCTAAGCCCCGGACCCATCGATTTTGGTCAAAAATGAAAATTTTAAAAGTGCCCCTATTTCTGCTTTAAACTTTAGTTACCATCCCAAAATGAATCCCTGCGATGAAAAAAGTTGATTTCGGAGCATGATTTTTGAACAGGAGCTTCAACGGTTTTGGGGCATATGAGAAATTCCCTAAGCCCCGGACTCATCGATTTTGGTCAAAAATGAAAATTTTAAAAGTGCCCCTATTTCTGCTTTAAACTTTAGTTACCATCCCAAAATGAATCCCTGAGATGAAAAAAGTTGATTTCGGAGCATGATTTTTGAACAGGAGCTTCAACGGGTTTGGGGCATATGAGAAATTCCCTAAGCCCCGGACCCATCGATTTTGGTCAAAAATGAAAATTTTAAAAGTGCCCCTATTTCTGCTTTAAACTTTAGTTACCATCCCAAAATGAATCCCTGAGATGAAAAAAGTTGATTTCGGAGCATGATTTTGGAACTTCAACGGTTTTGTGGCATATGAGAAATTCCCTAAGCCCGGACCCATCGATTTTGGTCAAAAATGAAAATTTTAAAAGTGCCCCTATTTCTGCTTTAAACTTTAGTTACCATCCCAAAATAATTCCCTGAGATGAAAAAAGTTGATTTCGGAGCATGATTTTTGAACAGGAGCTTCAACGGATTTGGGGCATATGAGAAATTCCCTAAGCCCCGGACCCATCGATTTTGGTCAAAAATGAAAATTTTAAAAGTGCCCCTATTTCTGCTTTAAACTTTAGTTACCATCCCAAAATGAATCCCTGAGATGAAAAAAGTTGATTTCGGAGCATGATTTTTGAACAGGAGCTTCAACGGTTTTGGGGCATATGAGAAATTCCATAAGCCCCGGACTCATCGATTTTGGTCAAAAATGAAAATTTTAAAAGTGCCCCTATTTCTGCTTTAAACTTTAGTTACCATCCCAAAATGAATCCCTGAGATGAAAAAAGTTGATTTCAGAGCATGATTTTTGAACAGGAGCTTCAACGGTTTTGTGGCATATGAGAAATTCCCTAAGCCCCGGACCCATCGATTTTGGTCAAAAATGAAAATTTTAAAAGTGCCCCTATTTCTGCTTTAAACTTTAGTTACCATCCCAAAATGTATCCCTGAGATGAAAAAAGTTGATTTCGGGGCATGATTTTTGAACAGGAGCTTCAACGGTTTTGTGGCATATGAGAAATTCCCTAAGCCCCGGACCCATCGATTTTGGTCAAAAATGAAAATTTTAAAAGTGCCCCTATTTCTGCTTTAAACTTTAGTTACCATCCCAAAATGAATCCCTGAGATGAAAAAAGTTGATTTTGGAGCATGATTTTTGAACAGGAGCTTCAACGGATTTGGGGCATATGAGAAATTCCCTAAGCCCCGGACCCATCGATTTTGGTCAAAAATGAAAATTTTAAAAGTGCCCCTATTTCTGCTTTAAACTTTAGTTACCATCCCAAAATGAATCCCTGAGATGAAAAAAGTTGATTTCGGAGCATGATTTTTGAACAGGAGCTTCAACGGTTTTGTGGCATATGAGAAATTCCCTAAGCCCCGGACCCATCGATTTTGGTCAAAAATGAAAATTTTAAAAGTGCCCCTATTTCTGCTTTAAACTTTAGTTACCATCCCAAAATGTATCCCTGAGATGAAAAAAGTTGATTTCGGAGCATGATTTTTGAACAGGAGCTTCAACGGTTTTGTGGCATATGAGAAATTCCCTAAGCCCCGGACCCATCGATTTTGGTCAAAAATGAAAATTTTAAAAGTGCCCCTATTTCTGCTTTAAACTTTAGTTACCATCCCAAAATGAATCCCTGAGATGAAAAAAGTTGATTTTGGAGCATGATTTTTGAACAGGAGCTTCAACGGATTTGGGGCATATGAGAAATTCCCTAAGCCCCGGACCCATCGATTTTGGTCAAAAATGAAAATTTTAAAAGTGCCCCTATTTCTGCTTTAAACTTTAGTTACCATCCCAAAATGAATCCCTGAGATGAAAAAAGTTGATTTCGGAGCATGATTTTTGAACAGGAGCTTCAACGGTTTTGTGGCATATGAGAAATTCCCTAAGCCCCGGACCCATCGATTTTGGTCAAAAATGAAAATTTTAAAAGTGCCCCTATTTCTGCTTTAAACTTTAGTTACCATCCCAAAATAATTCCCTGAGATGAAAAAAGTTGATTTCGGAGCATGATTTTTGAACAGGAGCTTCAACGGATTTGGGGCATATGAGAAATTCCCTAAGCCCCGAACCCATCGATTTTGGTCAAAAATGAAAATTTTAAAAGTGCCCCTATTTCTGCTTTAAACTTTAGTTACCATCCCAAAATGAATCCCTGAGATGAAAAAAGTTGATTTTGGAGCATGATTTTTGAACAGGAGCTTCAACGGATTTGGGGCATATGAGAAATTCCCTAAGCCCCGGACCCATCGATTTTGGTCAAAAATGAAAATTTTAAAAGTGCCCCTATTTCTGCTTTAAACTTTAGTTACCATCCCAAAATGAATCCCTGAGATGAAAAAAGTTGATTTCGGAGCATGATTTTTGAACAGGAGCTTCAACGGTTTTGGGGCATATGAGAAATTCCCTAAGCCCCGGACCCATCGATTTTGGTCAAAAATGAAAATTTTAACACTGCCCCTATTTCTGCTTTAAACTTTATTTACCATCCCAAAATGAATCCCTGAGATGAAAAAAGTTGATTTCGGAGCATGATTTTTGAACAGGAGCTTCAACGGTTTTGTGGCATATGAGAAATTCCCTAAGCCCCGGACCCATCGATTTTGGTCAAAAATGAAAATTTTAAAAGTGCCCCTATTTCTGCTTTAAACTTTAGTTACCATCCCAAAATGAATCCCTGAGATGAAAAAAGTTGATTTCAGAGCATGATTTTTGAACAGGAGCTTCAACGGTTTTGTGGCATATGAGAAATTCCCTAAGCCCCGGACCCATCGATTTTGGTCAAAAATGAAAATTTTAAAAGTGCCCCTATTTCTGCTTTAAGCTTTAGTTACCTTCCCAAAATGAATCCCTGAGATGAAAAAAGTTAATTTCAGAGCATGATTTTTGAACAGGAGCTTCAACGGTTTTGTGGCATATGAGAAATTCCCTAATCCCCGGACCCATCAATTTTGGTCAAAAATGAAAATTTTAAAAGTGCCCCTATTTCTGCTTTAAACTTTAGTTACCATCCCAAAATGAATCCCTGAGATGAAAAAAGTTGATTTCGGAGCATGATTTTTGAACAGGAGCTTCAACGGTTTTGTGGCATATGAGAAATTCCCTGAGCCCCGGACCCATCGATTTTGGTCAAAAATGAAAATTTTAAAAGTGCCCCTATTTCTGCTTTAAACTTTAGTTACCATCCCAAAATGAATCCCTGAGATGAAAAAAGTTGATTTCGGAGCATGATTTTTGAACAGGAGCTTCAACGGGTTTGGGGCATATGAGAAATTCCCTAAGCCCCGGACCCATCGATTTTGGTCTAAAATGAAATTTTTTAAAGTGCCCCTATTTCTGCTTTAAACTTTAGTTACCATCCCAAAATGAATCCCTGAGATGAAAAAAGTTGATTTCGGAGCATGATTTTTGAACAGGAGCTTCAACGGTTTTGTGGCATATGAGAAATTCCCTAAGCCCCGGACCCATCGATTTTGGTCAAAAATGAAAATTTTAAAAGTGCCCCTATTTCTGCTTTAAACTTTAGTTACCATCCCAAAATGAATCCCTGAGATGAAAAAAGTTGATTTCAGAGCATGATTTTTGAACAGGAGCTTCAACTGTTTTGTGGCATATGAGAAATTCCCTAAGCCCCGGACCCATCGATTTTGGTCAAAAATGAAAATTTTAAAAGTGCCCCTATTTCTGCTTTAAACTTTAGTTACCATCCCAAAATGAATCCCTGAGATGAAAAAAGTTGATTTCGGAGCATGATTTTTGAACAGGAGCTTCAACGGTTTTGTGGCATATGAGAAATTCCCTAAGCCTCGGACCCATCGATTTTGGTCAAAAATGAAAATTTTAAAAGTGCCCCTATTTCTGCTTTAAACTTTAGTTACCTTCCCAAAATGAATCCCTGAGATGAAAAAAGTTGATTTCGGAGCATGATTTTTGAACAGGAGCTTCAACGGGTTTGGGGCATATGAGAAATTCCCTAAGCCCCGGACCCATCGATTTTGGTCAAAAATGAAAATTTTAAAAGTGCCCCTATTTCTGCTTTAAACTTTAGTTACCATCCCAAAATGAATCCCTGAGATGAAAAAAGTTGATTTCGGAGCATGATTTTTGAACAGGAGCTTCAACGGTTTTGGGGCATATGAGAAATTCCCTAAGCCCCGGACTCATCGATTTTGGTCAAAAATGAAAATTTTAAAAGTGCCCCTATTTCTGCTTTAAACTTTAGTTACCATCCCAAAATGAATCCCTGAGATGAAAAAAGTTGATTTCGGAGCATGATTTTTGAACAGGAGCTTCAACGGATTTGGGGCATATGAGAAATTCCCTAAGCCCCGGACCCATCGATTTTGGTCAAAAATGAAAATTTTAACAGTGCCCCTATTTCTGCTTTAAACTTTAGTTACCATCCCAAAATGAATCCCTGAGATGAAAAAAGTTGATTTCGGAGCATGATTTTTGAACAGGAGCTTCAACGGTTTTGTGGCATATGAGAAATTCCCTAAGCCCCGGACCCATCGATTTTGGTCAAAAATGAAAATTTTAAAAGTGCCCCTATTTCTGCTTTAAGCTTTAGTTACCATCCCAAAATGAATCCCTGAGATGAAAAAAGTTGATTTCAGAGCATGATTTTTGAACAGGAGCTTCAACGGTTTTGTGGCATATGAGAAATTCCCTAAGCCCCGGACCCATCGATTTTGGTCAAAAATGAAAATTTTAAAAGTGCCCCTATTTCTGCTTTAAGCTTTAGTTACCATCCCAAAATGAATCCCTGAGATGAAAAAAGTTGATTTCAGAGCATGATTTTTGAACAGGAGCTTCAACGGTTTTGTGGCATATGAGAAATTCCCTAATCCCCGGACCCATCGATTTTGGTCAAAAATGAAAATTTTAAAAGTGCCCCTATTTCTGCTTTAAACTTTAGTTACCATCCCAAAATGAATCCCTGAGATGAAAAAAGTTGATTTCGGAGCATGATTTTTGAACAGGAGCTTCAACGGTTTTGTGGCATATGAGAAATTCCCTAAGCCTCGGACCCATCGATTTTGGTCAAAAATGAAAATTTTAAAAGTGCCCCTATTTCTGCTTTAAACTTTAGTTACCTTCCCAAAATGAATCCCTGAGATGAAAAAAGTTGATTTCGGAGCATGATTTTTGAACAGGAGCTTCAACGGGTTTGGGGCATATGAGAAATTCCCTAAGCCCCGGACCCATCGATTTTGGTCAAAAATGAAAATTTTAAAAGTGCCCCTATTTCTGCTTTAAACTTTAGTTACCATCCCAAAATGAATCCCTGAGATGAAAAAAGTTGATTTCGGAGCATGATTTTTGAACAGGAGCTTCAACGGTTTTGTGGCATATGAGAAATTCCCTAAGCCCCGGACCCATCGATTTTGGTCAAAAATGAAAATTTTAAAAGTGCCCCTATTTCTGCTTTAAACTTTAGTTACCATCCCAAAATAATTCCCTGAGATGAAAAAAGTTGATTTCGGAGCATGATTTTTGAACAGGAGCTTCAACGGATTTGGGGCATATGAGAAATTCCCTAAGCCCCGGACCCATCGATTTTGGTCAAAAATAAAAAATTTAAAAGTGCCCCTATTTCTGCTTTAAACTTTAGTTACCATCCCAAAATGAATCCCTGAGATGAAAAAAGTTGATTTCGGAGCATGATTTTTGAACAGGAGCTTCAACGGTTTTGGGGCATATGAGAAATTCCATAAGCCCCGGACCCATCGATTTTGGTCAAAAATGAAAATTTTAAAAGTGCTCCTATTTCTGCTTTAAACTTTAGTTACCATCCCAAAATGAATCCCTGAGATGAAAAAAGTTGATTTCAGAGCATGATTTTTGAACAGGAGCTTCAACGGTTTTGTGGCATATGAGAAATTCCCTAAGCCCCGGACCCATCGATTTTGGTCAAAAATGAAAATTTTAAAAGTGCCCCTATTTCTGCTTTAAACTTTAGTTACCATCCCAAAATGAATCCCTGAGATGAAAAAAGTTGATTTCGGAGCATGATTTTTGAACAGGAGCTTCAACGGTTTTGTGGCATATGAGAAATTCCCTAAGCCCCGGACCCATCGATTTTGGTCAAAAATGAAAATGTTAAAAGTGCCCCTATTTCTGCTTTAAACTTTAGTTACCATCCCAAAATGAATCCCTGAGATGAAAAAAGTTGATTTCGGAGCATGATTTTTGAACAGGAGCTTCAACGGTTTTGTGGCATATGAGAAATTCCCTAAGCCTCGGACCCATCGATTTTGGTCAAAAATGAAAATTTTAAAAGTGCCCCTATTTCTGCTTTAAACTTTAGTTACCTTCCCAAAATGAATCCCTGAGATGAAAAAAGTTGATTTCGGAGCATGATTTTTGAACAGGAGCTTCAACGGGTTTGGGGCATATGAGAAATTCCCTAAGCCCCGGACCCATCGATTTTGGTCAAAAATGAAAATTTTAAAAGTGCCCCTATTTCTGCTTTAAACTTTAGTTACCATCCCAAAATGAATCCCTGAGATGAAAAAAGTTGATTTCAGAGCATGATTTTTGAACAGGAGCTTCAACGGTTTTGTGGCATATGAGAAATTCCCTAAGCCCCGGACCCATCGATTTTGGTCAAAAATGAAAATTTTAAAAGTGCCCCTATTTCTGCTTTAAACTTTAGTTACCATCCCAAAATGAATCCCTGAGATGAAAAAAGTTGATTTCGGAGCATGATTTTTGAACAGGAGCTTCAACGGTTTTGGGGCATATGAGAAATTCCCTAAGCCCCGGACCCATCGATTTTGGTCAAAAATGAAAATTTTAACACTGCCCCTATTTCTGCTTTAAACTTTATTTACCATCCCAAAATGAATCCCTGAGATGAAAAAAGTTGATTTCGGAGCATGATTTTTGAACAGGAGCTTCAACGGTTTTGTGGCATATGAGAAATTCCCTAAGCCCCGGACCCATCGATTTTGGTCAAAAATGAAAATTTTAAAAGTGCCCTTATTTCTGCTTTAAACTTTAGTTACCATCCCAAAATGAATCCCTGAGATGAAAAAAGTTGATTTCAGAGCATGATTTTTGAACAGGAGCTTCAACGGTTTTGTGGCATATGAGAAATTCCCTAAGCCCCGGACCCATCGATTTTGGTCAAAAATGAAAATTTTAAAAGTGCCCCTATTTCTGCTTTAAGCTTTAGTTACCATCCCAAAATGAATCCCTGAGATGAAAAAAGTTGATTTCAGAGCATGATTTTTGAACAGGAGCTTCAACGGTTTTGTGGCATATGAGAAATTCCCTAATCCCCGGACCCATCGATTTTGGTCAAAAATGAAAATTTTAAAAGTGCCCCTATTTCTGCTTTAAACTTTAGTTACCATCCCAAAATGAATCCCTGAGATGAAAAAAGTTGATTTCGGAGCATGATTTTTGAACAGGAGCTTCAACGGTTTTGTGGCATATGAGAAATTCCCTGAGCCCCGGACCCATCGATTTTGGTCAAAAATGAAAATTTTAAAAGTGCCCCTATTTCTGCTTTAAACTTTAGTTACCATCCCAAAATGAATCCCTGAGATGAAAAAAGTTGATTTCAGAGCATGATTTTTGAACAGGAGCTTCAACGGGTTTGGGGCATATGAGAAATTCCCTAAGCCCCGGACCCATCGATTTTGGTCTAAAATTAAAATTTTTAAAGTGCCCCTATTTCTGCTTTAAACTTTAGTTACCATCCCAAAATGAATCCCTGAGATGAAAAAAGTTGATTTCGGAGCATGATTTTTTAAAAGGAGCTTCAACGGTTTTGTGGCATATGAGAAATTCCCTAAGCCCCGGACCCATCGATTTTGGTCAAAAATGAAAATTTTAAAAGTGCCCCTATTTCTGCTTTAAACTTTAGTTACCATCCCAAAATGAATCCCTGAGATGAAAAAAGTTGATTTCAGAGCATGATTTTTGAACAGGAGCTTCAACTGTTTTGTGGCATATGAGAAATTCCCTAAGCCCCGGACCCATCGATTTTGGTCAAAAATGAAAATTTTAAAAGTGCCCCTATTTCTGCTTTAAACTTTAGTTACCATCCCAAAATGAATCCCTGAGATGAAAAAAGTTGATTTCGGAGCATGATTTTTGAACAGGAGCTTCAACGGTTTTGGGGCATATGAGAAATTCCCTAAGCCCCGGACCCATCGATTTTGGTCAAAAATGAAAATTTTAAAAGTGCCCCTATTTCTGCTTTAAACTTTAGTTACCATCCCAAAATGAATCCCTGAGATGAAAAAAGTTGATTTCGGAGCATGATTTTTGAACAGGAGCTTCAACGGTTTTGTGGCATATGAGAAATTCCCTAAGCCTCGGACCCATCGATTTTGGTCAAAAATGAAAATTTTAAAAGTGCCCCTATTTCTGCTTTAAACTTTAGTTACCTTCCCAAAATGAATCCCTGAGATGAAAAAAGTTGATTTCGGAGCATGATTTTTGAACAGGAGCTTCAACGGGTTTGGGGCATATGAGAAATTCCCTAAGCCCCGGACCCATCGATTTTGGTCAAAAATGAAAATTTTAAAAGTGCCCCTATTTCTGCTTTAAACTTTAGTTACCATCCCAAAATGAATCCCTGAGATGAAAAAAGTTGATTTCGGAGCATGATTTTTGAACAGGAGCTTCAACGGTTTTGGGGCATATGAGAAATTCCATAAGCCCCGGACCCATCGATTTTGGTCAAAAATGAAAATTTTAAAAGTGCTCCTATTTCTGCTTTAAACTTTAGTTACCATCCCAAAATGAATCCCTGAGATGAAAAAAGTTGATTTCAGAGCATGATTTTTGAACAGGAGCTTCAACGGTTTTGTGGCATATGAGAAATTCCCTAAGCCCCGGACCCATCGATTTTGGTCAAAAATGAAAATTTTAAAAGTGCCCCTATTTCTGCTTTAAACTTTAGTTACCATCCCAAAATGAATCCCTGAGATGAAAAAAGTTGATTTCGGAGCATGATTTTTGAACAGGAGCTTCAACGGTTTTGTGGCATATGAGAAATTCCCTAAGCCCCGGACCCATCGATTTTGGTCAAAAATGAAAATGTTAAAAGTGCCCCTATTTCTGCTTTAAACTTTAGTTACCATCCCAAAATGAATCCCTGAGATGAAAAAAGTTGATTTCGGAGCATGATTTTTGAACAGGAGCTTCAACGGTTTTGTGGCATATGAGAAATTCCCTAAGCCTCGGACCCATCGATTTTGGTCAAAAATGAAAATGTTAAAAGTGCCCCTATTTCTGCTTTAAACTTTAGTTACCATCCCAAAATGAATCCCTGAGATGAAAAAAGTTGATTTCGGAGCATGATTTTTGAACAGGAGCTTCAACGGTTTTGTGGCATATGAGAAATTCCCTAAGCCTCGGACCCATCGATTTTGGTCAAAAATGAAAATTTTAAAAGTGCCCCTATTTCTGCTTTAAACTTTAGTTACCTTCAAAAAATGAATCCCTGAGATGAAAAAAGTTGATTTCGGAGCATGATTTTTGAACAGGAGCTTCAACGGTTTTGTGGCATATGAGAAATTCCCTGAGCCCCGGACCCATCGATTTTGGTCAAAAATGAAAATTTTAAAAGTGCCCCTATTTCTGCTTTAAACTTTAGTTACCATCCCAAAATGAATCCCTGAGATGAAAAAAGTTGATTTCGGAGCATGATTTTTGAACAGGAGCTTCAACGGTTTTGGGGCATATGAGAAATTCCCTAAGCCCCGGACCCATCGATTTTGGTCAAAAATGAAAATTTTAAAAGTGCCCCTATTTCTGCTTTAAACTTTAGTTACCATCCCAAAATGAATCCCTGAGATGAAAAAAGTTGATTTCGGAGCATGATTTTTGAACAGGAGCTTCAACGGTTTTGGGGCATATGAGAAATTCCATAAGCCCCGGACCCATCGATTTTGGTCAAAAATGAAAATTTTAAAAGTGCTCCTATTTCTGCTTTAAACTTTAGTTACCATCCCAAAATGAATCCCTGAGATGAAAAAAGTTGATTTCAGAGCATGATTTTTGAACAGGAGCTTCAACGGTTTTGTGGCATATGAGAAATTCCCTAAGCCCCGGACCCATCGATTTTGGTCAAAAATGAAAATTTTAAAAGTGCCCCTATTTCTGCTTTAAACTTTAGTTACCATCCCAAAATGAATCCCTGAGATGAAAAAAGTTGATTTCGGAGCATGATTTTTGAACAGGAGCTTCAACGGTTTTGTGGCATATGAGAAATTCCCTAAGCCCCGGACCCATCGATTTTGGTCAAAAATGAAAATGTTAAAAGTGCCCCTATTTCTGCTTTAAACTTTAGTTACCATCCCAAAATGAATCCCTGAGATGAAAAAAGTTGATTTCGGAGCATGATTTTTGAACAGGAGCTTCAACGGTTTTGTGGCATATGAGAAATTCCCTAAGCCTCGGACCCATCGATTTTGGTCAAAAATGAAAATTTTAAAAGTGCCCCTATTTCTGCTTTAAACTTTAGTTACCTTCCCAAAATGAATCCCTGAGATGAAAAAAGTTGATTTCAGAGCATGATTTTTGAACAGGAGCTTCAACGGTTTTGTGGCATATGAGAAATTCCCTAAGCCCCGGACCCATCGATTTTGGTCAAAAATGAAAATTTTAAAAGTGCTCCTATTTCTGCTTTAAACTTTAGTTACCATCCCAAAATGAATCCCTGAGATGAAAAAAGTTGATTTCAGAGCATGATTTTTGAACAGGAGCTTCAACGGTTTTGTGGCATATGAGAAATTCCCTAAGCCCCGGACCCATCGATTTTGGTCAAAAATGAAAATTTTAAAAGTGCCCCTATTTCTGCTTTAAACTTTAGTTACCATCCCAAAATGAATCCCTGAGATGAAAAAAGTTGATTTCGGAGCATGATTTTTGAACAGGAGCTTCAACGGTTTTGTGGCATATGAGAAATTCCCTAAGCCCCGGACCCATCGATTTTGGTCAAAAATGAAAATGTTAAAAGTGCCCCTATTTCTGCTTTAAACTTTAGTTACCATCCCAAAATGAATCCCTGAGATGAAAAAAGTTGATTTCGGAGCATGATTTTTGAACAGGAGCTTCAACGGTTTTGTGGCATATGAGAAATTCCCTAAGCCTCGGACCCATCGATTTTGGTCAAAAATGAAAATTTTAAAAGTGCCCCTATTTCTGCTTTAAACTTTAGTTACCATCCCAAAATGAATCCCTGAGATGAAAAAAGTTGATTTCGGAGCATGATTTTTGAACAGGAGCTTCAACGGTTTTGGGGCATATGAGAAATTCCCTAAGCCCCGGACCCATCGATTTTGGTCAAAAATGAAAATTTTAAAAGTGCCCCTATTTCTGCTTTAAACTTTAGTTACCATCCCAAAATGAATCCCTGAGATGAAAAAAGTTGATTTCAGAGCATGATTTTTGAACAGGAGCTTCAACGGTTTTGTGGCATATGAGAAATTCCCTAAGCCCCGGACCCATCGATTTTGG
>NW_026968737.1:0-72910 GCF_028390025.1 Pseudophryne corroboree
CATACAGTAACTATGCCTGCTTTCCAGACTTACCCCCTGCACAAGTACAGACAGGTGTCAGAGCGCCCCCTGATGGTGATGAATAATACCAAGCATAGCGTAAGTATCCTGTTGGAAAACCCACCAATTCTTTTACCTCCTACTCCCACCCCCGCCTGACCTGTCCGTATTTTGAACATGTCGACATCATGTTTGGCATGTGATCTGTCGACATCATAAACATGTTGACATTCCGGTGTTGACATTTTGATTGGAACCCATGAGCACAGCAAGATGCGCATTGTGAGGCTAATTCAGATCTGCATCCTGATGTGCAAAATACTGATGTTGGGTACTTTGCACATGCGCAGGACCCGTTCTGTGCATGCGTGAACGGGTTCTGCAACAAAGGACGCAGTGCAACATCAGACTGTCAGTGACTGACTAATGCCGTTTCGGGGGCAGGGAGGGAGCAGTGACGGCCTCAGTCTGAGGGGAAAAAAAGCGTGTCGCTGCCAGTTAGGGGGAGAGAAGAGGACAGGGATCTCCACCATTGGACAGAGATTTCCTGGCCTCTTATAAGGATCTGCAACGGTCGCCTGATGGTGACTGAGTTATCCAATGCTGCGTCTTAGGACGTAGATCATATCATTACTGGAGACGGAAGCATCTACGTGTAATAGACGCCTCCTGCATTTACATACAGTGCTATTACTGCTGCTACTCCATCCACATCTGAATGAGGGACCTTGTTCCTTGTATAGAATGCAGTAGCATGATTAACCATTGTCTGCAAAATAATCTAACAATACGCTGATTTAGTAGCATCCACTATGTGAATATGACTATATACAGTATTCTCAACGAATCAGCTTCTAGCTCTCATTAATCTAACAGTCTATGGGATGACAATGAGGAGCTGATTGGTTACTATGGGCACTTTATAGCTCTTGAAGGTTTGAAACATCTCCCCATATGTACCTTGAAGACTTACAGGATAAAGATCCCTGTAAATATTCTAGTTAAAGTAATTATAATTAAAATAGAGATTTCCAAGAACCTTGAAAGCATTTTAAATACATACCAGCCATAATTCCCTTTATGAACCTCTCTGTGGAAGCCGTCCGAGTCTTGCTCACCTACAGCCGAGTACTAACCTAGTGAGGGAGAGAGCTGGCTATTTATAGCAGCACCATCACACTGCTGATCCCAGTCACACAAGGACAGTATGAGGGGTTGTTAAGTTTACCCTGATAAGGGAACACTCCCTCTTTCTACCTGTAGTTGTACAATAGACGAAGGGGGTTATTCCGAGTTGTTTGCTCGTTGCCAATTTTCACTATACTGCGATTAGTCGCTTATTGCGCATGCGCAAGGTACGCAGAGCGCATGCGCTTAGTTATTTTACTAAAAACTTAGCTGTTTTGCTGTAGCGTCTGCGGCGCTTTTCAGTCGCACTGGTGTTCGGTAAATAATTGACAGGAAAGGGGCGTTTCTGGGCGGCAACTCAGTGTTTTCCCAGCATTGGCTAAAAAAAGCAGGCGTGTCAGGGAAAAAATCGGGAGTTTCTGGAGAAACGGGGGAGTGGCTGGCCGAACGCAGGGCGTGTTTGTGACGTCAAACCAGGAACGAAACGGGCTGAGCTGATCGCAGTGTAGGAGTAAGTCTCAAGCTACTCAGAAACTGCTAAGAATTATTTATTCGCAATTCTGCTACTCTTTCGTTCGCAATTTTGCTATGCTAGGATACACTCCCAGAGGGCGGCGGCCTAGCGTGTGCAATGCTGCTAAAATCAGCTAGCGAGCAAACAACTCGGAATGAGGGCCCAAATCCCAAGAAAACAACAGGTAGGGACCAAACAGACCTGTTCTTGTAGCCGGTCACTGTTAGCAACAGGTGAAATTGCGATATTCTTTTTTTCTTTCTTTATTAAAGAGTGCAAGTTAAAGTTAAGTGTGTTGGAATTTGTTCATGACCATCAAATAAACGGGCTACACAGAAAATACAGGTCACACACTCACACTCTAAGATTGCACGTTATACTGTATAGTGGGGTTCACTACGGGTGGCCGGCGGTCGGGCTCCCGGCGACCAGCATCCCGGCGCCGGGAGCCCGACCGCCGGCTTACCGACAGCTTGGCGAGCGCAAATGAGCCCCTTGCGGGCTCGCTGCGCTCGCCACGCTACGGGCACGGTGGCGCGCTACGCGCGCCACACTATTTTATTCTCCCTCTATGGGGGTCGTGGACCCCCACGAGGGAAAATAATTGTCGGTATGCCGGCTGTCGGGCTCCCGGCGCCGGTATACTGAGCGCCGGGAGCCCGACCGCCGGCAAACAGAAGACCACCCGTATAGTGGGTACCAAACTGGCCACCAGTCCTTCGGTCAGTGTGGAACCACTAGATTTATAGGAAACCCTTTCAAACACACTATAGAGAGGTCTGGAGAAAAGTTTTGTATATTTATGGTAAGAAGCACAGTTCTTCACGTTTGTTTAGTGCATTCCCATACTCCCAACTTTGTCATGTGAAGATTCTGGTCTACGGGTGCGCCAAAAAATGGGTGGAGCCTCATAAGAAAGGAGATAGGGCCTAGTGCCCCCCGTCTCTTCCTGCACCGTGTTTAGATGCCATGCAAATTCCACTGTATTTACCCTTTGCTAGGTATAGCCATCGATCATCGATGATTTAAAATCATTGATGGTATATGACCGATGGTAACTACTTTTACCATCTATGGGGGAGAACCAGATGGTTTCCCACCATCAATGATAAAGTGCTAATAAATATATATATATATATATATATATATATATATTTTCTCCCAGGTGTCAGGGACACAGAGCATAGCTTCGCCCCTGACACCAATGAAGCCATGCCCCCTGGCCCTGATTTGCCCGCTACTCACTCAATATTTCAGTAAGGGTGACCATCGATGGTTCCCTTATAGATGGTTTCCCACCATTGAGGTTATCCATCAATGATACCATTGATTGTAACCATCAATGGATAACCCACCAATGGCCAGCCCTACCCTCTGCTATGCAGAGCAGCGGTGACAGTCCCAGAAAGACTGTACTGCTGAAAATAGGACAGTTGGGAGGTGTGGGATCATCCAGAGGCCTTGAACCTGAGGAGGAGAGTCCTATGCAAGCTCCACCCCAGCCAAACCCTCGCGCTTGTGCATGCGCAGTGAAGAGTATACTGCACATGCGCATAACCTAGTGATTTCTCAACAGTTTCGGCCAAGTAAGTATATTCAGTGGGTGCAGGGTATGCTGTGTGGCCCCCCTTGAGTCAGGGAGCCGTGAACACTTTGCATCACCTATAGATATTGTACTGCCTTTATCCCCAAAGCTTATGCAGACAAGACCACACCTGCAGATCACTGCACAGTGACATATGTACTGAGGACGAGTTGCAGAGAGGGGAGGCGGTTGTTAGGTAGACAAGCATAAGGTCGACATACATTGGGTTGACCACTGAAGGTCGACGTGCATTAGGTCGACATGGTCACAAGGTCAACGTGCAAAAAGGTCGACATGAGTTTTTTTTACAATTTTTTTCTTCTTCAATTTTTCACCTTTTTCATACTTAACGATCCACGTGGACTACAATTGGGAATGGTAACCTGTGTCGAGCGCAGGGGCAGTGGAGCGAGGCACCTTGCCCGAAGCATGGCGAGCGAAGCCGTGCACTAATTGGGGTTCCCCGTCACTTTACGAAGAAAACAACACCAAAAACAGTCAAAAATCTCATGTCAACTTTTTTCATGTCGACCTCGTACATGTCAACCTAATGACCATGTCGACCTTCAGTACATGAATTTTGAGTGCCTACTTCATCTTTGGATTTACATAGCTATGTTTATGGAGAGTTTATTACTATCAGGACAAAGTCCAAAAAAAATCAACAACTGGAATAAAATTGCGTTAATCATTACAGGGGAACCTACAACATATCAGGGATTCTGCGGTATTGATGCCGTGCGCTGTGCATGTAGCTAAACAACGTACAGTAAATCATTACCATCCAGCAATACAGCCGGAGAGCGGAGGATGGTATCCGAGCTATGACATGAGACACCATTCATTCAGTGACCAGTAATCCCTCCTGAGGTAAAACCACCACGGGTGATTTCAGTGGGTTTACAACCTAGCACCAGTTTACAAAAATACCTTAAAGGTTATTAAAAGTCTGGTGTTATAAGTCACAACTGATAACATTCACTTCTGGTCGACAGCAGAGAACAAAGCACAATACAACTAAAAACAAACATAAAATATTATTCATGCAAATACCAAGACAGCGTATAGCCAGAACATACTTCCAAATGGGATACTCGGCAATTATTAATAATATTCAGAACAATAAGGGTAACATTTGACCTGGTTTCCTTACTATAAACTTGCCATATACTGACTGCTCAACCTGACCACTGGCTAGTCAGACCTCTGGTAGATTTGTTCACAACAGAAGGATCCTAGGGGGGCATGTAGGAGATGTAGGAAAACTTGAGGTTTACTCAGATGTCCGATGTTCTCACACATGGGGCAGATGTACTAAGCTTGGAGAAGTGATAAAGCAGTGATAAAACAGTGATAAGTGCAAGGTGATAATGCACCAGCCAATCAGCTCCTAACTCCATAATGATTGGCTGGCGCATTATCACCTTCCACTTATCCCTGCTTTATCACTTCTCCAGGCTTAATACATCTGCCTTATGATCCGGTGCTGCATCTTTAGACCCAGCAGCTGATCTGAGAAGCCGCCAGGAGACACGTCCTGCAGTATTAGCGTATCATCGCACAGCCGCTGCGTACATAGACACAGCATCTGTCTGATCTGCATCAGGCCACTGCACCAGGCCAATAATGCGGTCATACAATGACCACATCCGCAGCTAGATGTCATCAGACACATTTACTGTATGTTGCCAAATAACATCTCTTAGCTCTTAATTGTAATCAGTGATGTGTTTGGGCCTATATGGTTTGAAGTCAGTCTTGTCCAAAGTAGCCTAATTGGCTGTCAAATTTGCAACACACAAGCATTGTCAAACTTGTCCGCTCGTATACCAGAAGAATTTCCTTGTACTTATTATTGTATAAGGTCCCACTCCACTACCTAGGGGTCACGGCCCACACTGTGCTGCCATTGCATAATACATCTGTGGCATACTGGAATGTTAACAGATATTGGAAAGTTCCAAAAGCCTCTTAATTCTTATCAGTGAGTGGGGGAGTTTATGGCCCCAAAACCAGTTCTGGCAGACAATGCCACATGTAGGAGGTTATGACAGGAAGTGTAGGGTTTTTTTAGGACAAGGAAAAGACACAGGTGAGAATTCAGGGTGAGCTGAGGACTGAGATGGAGGGCACAGGCTAGTGTCCAGGAGAAACGCAGTCTGGGGACTGTGGAACAAGCATGGTACTCCACAGTCCCTGGCATTGTGGAACAGCATGTAGGTGCTGCTAGGAAGAGCAGAGATATCCAGATTTGCAGTGTGAGAGCAGCTACAGCATGAACAGTCAGTGGAAGAAACAAAGGGGATCCTCAACTTCAGGGGTACCCAAGAAGCAGGACGAGAGGTGTGAGTCTGCTGGAGAGGACGATCTGGGTGAGTGGTAGGAAACCACGTTTGGCGGAAGGCCCCCAGTAATGTGTCCATGAGAGATCCTGTTTAGATAGAGCCCCTAGCGAATGGGGGAGAGCAAACCAAAATTAATCTCAGTTTGCGGTCGCCACACTGCTGATTCCCAGAGACTGCACTGGTATATAATATAATCAATTGTTTATGCTGTTATTGCCAGTGAAGCGAATTAAAAGAAATGTAACCTGATGTAACCCATATGAATCATACGCTGGAGAGAGAACAAGAAATTAAATGTTATTGTCGTGATAACCCTGCCTGAACTGTGAACAAACTGCTTGCTTATGTGATGAAACGGCCTGGCGTCCAATGCTTTTGAAATCACTGATGGACTTGCCACTACCCGGCTACCACACATCTATAGGCAGTATCTTAATATTTGGAAGGTTGAAACAGTGAAGTATTGGGTCTGGATGTTGTGATACGCTCTAAAAGTAAGTGAGCACCCAAGCTAACTCCAGCTGTTTGGTAGTGATGAAGATTAATGTGGTGCAGGGACAGGGGTGTGGGCTATTAATCTAATAGTGAGGGCTAGTCATTCACCAGAACAAAGATATTCTTTTATTGATGGAGTGATGCCAGGGGCAGTTTATTTTATTGTTTGGAGGCTGGTAATTAAATGGAGTGCTGAGTTCCGGGAGGAGGTGCTATTTATCAATTGCAATTCCTATAGTTTGTAAGCTTGCGAGCAGGGCTTTCCTACCTCTCTGTCTGTCTGTTTTTACCCAGTTTTGTTCTATTACTGTTGTTCTAATTGTAAAGCGTAACGGAATATGCTGCGCTATATAAGAAACTGTTAATAAAGAAATAATATTAAATTACTAATCGATGTTGGGCTGGGATTTATTAAAAGTGAATACAGCAACAACAGCTAATGAAAGCTACAAGAAAAGGTAGGAGAGAGCGGCTCTGCCAACTCTCCTGATTCTGGTGGGCAATCCCCAATACTGGGTGACTGTCCTGTTCAGCCAGGACATTTAATCAAACTCGGCCATGCATCTGTAGGCAGCACAACTGAAAGAGTCTGCGATACAAAAAGAGGAACAGATCAGTGTAGTGGGATTGATGGCAGGACTGTGGGGGTAATTCAGAGTAAATCACAGCAGCAAATTTGTTAGCAGATGGGCAAAACCATGTGCACTAGGGGGGGGGGGCAGATATAACATGTGCAGAGAGGGCTAGATTTGGTGGGTTATTTTGTTTCTGTGCAGGGTAAATACTGGCTGCTTTATTTCTACACTGCAATTTAGATTTCAGTTTGAACACACCACACCCAAATCTAACGCTCTCTGCACATGTTATATCTGCCCCCCCCAGTGTGCACATGGTTTTGACCAACTGCTAACAAAGTCGCTGCTGCGATCAACTCTGAGTTAGGCCGTATATGTCCCTAGTATGGCAACTAGGCTAGTTGTGACCTGGCTGTAGTCTCTTCCTGTGACAGAGGATTCACTGCGAGGTAAATCACCATGATCACCTATAACTGCCATGACTGTCACATAATAGGATTTTAATACCTACCGGTAAATCCTTTCTTCTAGTCCGTAGAGGATGCTGGGGACTCCAAAAGAACCATGGGGTGTAGACGGGATCCGCAGAAGACATGGGCACACTATAAAAAACAAAACTCTTACCCGAACTCTCTCTCTAACTACCGTCCCATCTCTCAGCTCCCATGCCCCTCCAAGCTACTTGAGAGACTTGCCTACACTCGCCTCACACACTTTCTTAACTCGCACAGCCTACTGGACCCACTTCAGTCAGGATTTCGTGCCCAACACTCCACAGAGACAGCACTGACTAAGGTAGTGAATGATTTGGTCACTGCTAAATCTAAAGGACATTACTCTCTACTTATTCTCCTTGATCTCTCTGCTGCTTTTGACACTGTTGACCACTCTCTTCTCATACAAACACTACAATCCCTAGGTATTCAGGACACAGCCCTTTCTTGGTTCTCATCCTACCTATCTAATCGCTCCTTCAGTGTTCGTTTCTCTGATTCCACCTCTCCTTCGCTACCTCTCTCAGTTGGAGTACCGAAAGGCTCAGTCCTAGGTCCTCTGCTTTTCTCTATCTATACCACATCTCTTGGCAAACTAATCAACTCTTTCGGATTTCAGTACCATCTGTATGCGAATGATACTCAAATCTACCTATCCTCCCCTGATTTGTCTCCATCTGTATTGGGCCGTGTCACTGAATGCCTTTCTGCCATTTCATCTTGGATGACATCTCGCCACCTCAAACTTAATATTTCCAAAACAGAATTAATTATATTTCCACCGGCCAATAGTAGTTTCCAACCTAATATCTCTATGACTGTTGAGAACTCGGCAATCACCCCTACCCCACAAGCTCGCTGCCTAGGTGTCATTCTTGACTCTGAATTGTCCTTTGTTACCCACATTAAATCTGTCTCAAGATCATGTTACATACATCTAAGAAACATATCCAAAATACGACCATATCTTACACAAGACACAGCAAAAACTCTAATCCATGCTCTCATTATCTCCCGCATTGATTATTGTAATAGTCTCCTGACCGGTCTTCCCAAACATAGGCTCTCACCACTACAATCCATTTTGAATGCAGCTGCGAGGCTAATCTTCCTTGCCAGACGTTCATCGTCTGCAGATCCGCTCTGTCAGTCCCTCCATTGGTTACCGGTATTCTACCGTATTAAATATAAAATACTTTTACTCACATACAAGGCTATTAACCAAACTGCACCAACATACATCTCTTCACTCATCTCAAAATATCTCCCTACCCGACCTCTCCGCTCTGCACAAGATCTACGTCTCTCATCCACACGCATTACTTGTTCACACTCAAAATTACAGGACTTTATCCGGGCTTCACCCACTCTGTGGAATGCCCTCCCACGCACAGTAAGACTCGCCTCTAGTCTCCAAACCTTTAAATGTTCCCTGAAAACTCACCTCTTCAGACAAGCCTATCAAATTCCAGACCCACCCACATAACCTTCAGTGCTTCCCTATCTAATTACATCCTCTGTAGAGTATTCATAACATCAGATATCTTGTCTTTCTTTAGTCTCACACCCTCCTGACACTTGGATAACTTTGTGGGGTATCATCATACAACCCATTAAGAACCTAGCAATCTGGTGGACCATTATGCAATAGGTAGCATCTATCCTTGTGTATCTATGCCTATTTCCCTATAGATTGTAAGCTTGCGAGCAGGGCCTTCCTACCTCTATGTCTGTCTGTTTTTACCCAGTTTTGTTCTATTACTGTTGTTCTAATTGTAAAGCGCAACGGAATATGCTGCGCTATATAAGAAACTGTTAATAAATAAATAAATAATAAATAAATAATAAGACTATGAATGGGTGTGAACTAGAGATGAGCGGGTTCGGTTTCTCTGAATCCGAACCCGCAAGAACTTCATGTTTTTTTCACGGGTCCGAGCAGACTCGGATCCTCCCGCCTTGCTCGGTTAACCCGAGCGCGCCCGAACGTCATCATGACGCTGTCGGATTCTCGCGAGACTCGGATTCTATATAAGGAGCCGCGCGTCGCCGCCATTTTCACACGTGCATTGAGATTGATAGGGAGAGGACGTGGCTGGCGTCCTCTCCATTTAGATTAGGGTTGAGAGAGAGAGAGAGAGATTGACCTGAGGCTGTGATACTGTAGAAGAGAGTGCAGAGTTTAGTGACTGACGACCACAGTGACCACCAGACAGTGCAGTTGTTTGTTTTATTTAATATATCCGTTCTCTGCCTGAAAAAAACGATACACACAGTGACTCAGTCACATACCATATCTGTGTGCACTGCTCAGCCCAGTGTGCTGCATCAATGTATATATATATCTGACTGTGCTCAGCTCACACAGCTTATAATTGTGGGGGAGACTGGGGAGCACTGCAGTGCCAGTTATAGGTTATAGCAGGAGCCAGGAGTACATAATATTATATTAAAATTAAACAGTGCACACTTTTGCTGCAGGAGTGCCACTGCCAGTGTGACTAGTGACCAGTGACCTGACCACCAGTATATATAATATTAGTAGTATACTATCTCTTTATCAACCAGTCTATATTAGCAGCAGACACAGTACAGTGCGGTAGTTCACGGCTGTGGCTACCTCTGTGTCGGCACTCGGCAGCCCGTCCATAATTGTATATACCACCTAACCGTGGTTTTTTTTTCTTTCTTTATAGTCATACTAGTTACGAGTATACTATCTCTTTATCAACCAGTCTATATTAGCAGCAGACACAGTACAGTGCGGTAGTTCACGGCTGTGGTTACCTCTGTGTCGGCACTCGGCAGCCCGTCCATAATTGTATATACCACCTAACCGTGTTTTTTTTTCTTTCTTTATACATACATACTAGTTACGAGTATACTATCTCTTTATCAACCAGTCTATATTAGCAGCAGACACAGTACAGTGCGGTAGTTCACGGCTGTGGCTACCTCTGTGTCGGCACTCGGCAGCCCGTCCATAATTGTATATACCACCTAACCGTGGTTTTTTTTTCTTTCTTTATACATACATACTAGTTACGAGTATACTATCTCTTTATCAACCAGTCTATATATTAGCAGCAGACACAGTACAGTGCGGTAGTTCACGGCTGTGGCTACCTCTGTGTCGGCACTCGGCAGCCCGTCCATAATTGTATATACCACCTAACCGTGTTTTTTTTTTCTTTCTTTATACATACATACTAGTTACGAGTATACTATCTCTTTATCAACCAGTCTATATATTAGCAGCAGACACAGTACAGTGCGGTAGTTCACGGCTGTGGCTACCTCTGTGTCGGCACTCGGCAGCCCGTCCATAATTGTATATACCACCTAACCGTGGTTTTTTTTTCTTTCTTTATACATACATACTAGTTACGAGTATACTATCTCTTTATCAACCAGTCTATATTAGCAGCAGACACAGTACAGTGCGGTAGTTCACGGCTGTGGCTACCTCTGTGTCGGCACTCGGCAGCCCGTCCATAATTGTATATACCACCTAACCGTGGTTTTTCTTTCTTTCTTTATACATACATACTAGTTACGAGTATACTATCTCTTTATCAACCAGTCTATATATTAGCAGCAGACACAGTACAGTGCGGTAGTTCACGGCTGTGGCTACCTCTGTGTCGGCACTCGGCAGCCCGTCCATAATTGTATATACCACCTAACCGTGGTTTTTTTTTCTTTCTTTATACATACATACTAGTTACGAGTATACTATCTCTTTATCAACCAGTCTATATATTAGCAGCAGACACAGTACAGTGCGGTAGTTCACGGCTGTGGCTACCTCTGTGTCGGCACTCGGCAGCCCGTCCATAATTGTATATACCACCTAACCGTGGTTTTTTTTTCTTTCTTTATACATACATACATACTAGTTACGAGTATACTATCTCTTTATCAACCAGTCTATATTAGCAGCAGACACAGTACAGTGCGGTAGTTCACGGCTGTGGCTACCTCTGTGTCGGCACTCGGCAGCCCGTCCATAATTGTATACCACCTAACCTTTTTCTTTGCATCATGTGCTGATTGGGGAGGGTTTTTTGGAAGGGACATCCTGCGTGACACTGCAGTGCCACTCCTAAATGGGCCCGGTGTTTGTGTCGGCCACTAGGGTCGCTAATCTTACTCACACAGTCAGCTACCTCATTGCGCCTCTTTTTTTCTTTGCGTCATGTGCTGTTTGGGGAGGGTTTTTTGGAAGGGACATCCTGCGTGACACTGCAGTGCCACTCCTAGATGGGCCCGGTGTTTGTGTCGGCCACTAGGGTCGCTAATCTTACTCACACAGCTACCTCATTGCGCCTCTTTTTTTCTTTGCGTCATGTGCTGTTTGGGGAGGGTTTTTTGGAAGGGACATCCTGCGTGACACTGCAGTGCCACTCCTAGATGGGCCCGGTGTTTGTGTCGGCCACTAGGGTCGCTAATCTTACTCACACAGCTACCTCATTGCGCCTCTTTTTTTCTTTGCGTCATGTGCTGTTTGGGGAGGGTTTTTTGGAAGGGACATCCTGCGTGACACTGCAGTGCCACTCCTAGATGGGCCCGGTGTTTGTGTCGGCCACTAGGGTCGCTAATCTTACTCACACAGCTACCTCATTGCGCCTCTTTTTTTCTTTGCGTCATGTGCTGTTTGGGGAGGGTTTTTTGGAAGGGCCATCCTGCGTGACACTGCAGTGCCACTCCTAGATGGGCCCGGTGTTTGTGTCGGCCACTAGGGTCGCTAATCTTACTCACACAGCTACCTCATTGCGCCTCTTTTTTTCTTTGCGTCATGTGCTGTTTGGGGAGGTTTTTTGGAAGGGACATCCTGCGTGACACTGCAGTGCCACTCCTAGATGGGCCCGGTGTTTGTGTCGGCCACTAGGGTCGCTTATCTTACTCACACAGCGACCTCGGTGCAAATTTTAGGACTAAAAATAATATTGTGAGGTGTGAGGTATTCAGAATAGACTGAAAATGAGTGTAAATTATGGTTTTTGAGGTTAATAATACTTTGGGATCAAAATGACCCCCAAATTCTATGATTTAAGCTGTTTTTTAGTGTTTTTGGAAAAAAACACCCGAATCCAAAACACACCCGAATCCGACAAAAAAAATTCGGTGAGGTTTTGCCAAAACGCGTTCGAACCCAAAACACGGCCGCGGAACCGAACCCAAAACCAAAACACAAAACCCGAAAAATTTCAGGCGCTCATCTCTAGTGTGAACTGGCTCCTCCCTCTATGCCCCTCCTCCAGACCTCAGTTATAGGAACTGTGTCCAGGGAGACGGACATTTCGAGGAAAAGGATTTTTGTTAACAAAGGGTGAGAAATACACCAGCTCACACCACAACACACCGTACAACATGGCTTTTAAGCAACACCAGTTAACAGCATGAACTAAGATCAGCAACAGGCTGAACATAACCGATGCACAACCTTCGTGTAACAGAAAACAATGACTATCAACACAACTGCAAATAACAGTCCGCACTGGGACGGGCGCCCAGCATCCTCTACGGACTAGGAGAAAAGGATTTACGGGTAGGTATTAAAATCCTATTTTCTCTTACGTCCTAGAGGATGCTGGGGACTCTAAAAGGACCATGGGGTTTATACCAAATCTCCAGACCGGGCCGGAGAGTGCGGACGACTCTGCAGCACCGATTGAGCAAACGTGAGGTCCTCATCAGCCAGGGTATCAAACTTGCAGAACTTAGCAAAAGTGTTTAAGCCCGACCACGTAGCTGCTCGGCAAAGTTGAAGTGCCGAGACACCTCGGGTAGCTGCCCAAGATGAACCCACCTTCCTGGTAGAATGGGCTTTTACTGACTTCGGAAACGGCAATCCAGCTGTAGAATGAGCCTGCCGAATCATATTACAGATCCAGCGTGCAATCGTCTGCTTGGAAGCAGGAGCCCCAATTTTGTTGGGAGCATATAGGACAAACAGAGCCTCTGATTTCCTAATTGGAGCCGTTCTGGCGACATCAATTTTCAAAGTTCTCACTACATCGAGAGATTTTGACACAGCCACAGCATCCGTAGCCACAGGCACCACAATAGGCTGGTTTATGTGAAACGAAGAAACCACCTTCGGCAGAAATTGTTGACGAGTGCTCAATTCCGCTCTATCCACATGGAAAATCAAATAGGGGCTCTTGTGAGACAAAGCCGCCAATTCCGACACCCGTCTTGCGGACGCCAAGGCCAAAAGCATGACCACTTTCCAAGTGAGAAATTTTAACTCAACCTTTCGCAAAGGTTCAAACCAGTGAGACATAAGAAATTGCAACACCACGTCAAGATCCCACGGTGCCACGGGTGGCACAAACGGAGGATGGATGTGCAGCACTCCCTTCACAAAAGTCTGAACCTCTGGAAGGGCGGCCAATTCTTTTTGAAAGAAAGTAGATAAAGCCGAAATCTGCACTTTAATGGAACCTAATTTCAGGCCTGCATCCACGCCTGCCTGCAAAAAATGGAGGAAACGACCCAGCTGAAACTCCTCCGTAGGAGCCTTCTTGGCTTCACACCAAGACACATACTTTCTCCAAATTCGGTGATAATGCTTCGCCGTGACCTCCTTTCTAGCCTTAAGGAGAGTGGGGATGACTTCCCCGGGAATACCCTTCCGAGCTAGGATTTGGCGTTCAACCTCCACGCCGTCAAACGCAGCCGCGGTAAGTCCTGGAAGATGCAGTAACAGATCCTCTCTGAGAGGAAGAGGCCAGGGATCTTCTAAGAGCAATTCCTGAAGATCCGGATACCAGGCCCTCCGTGGCCAATCTGGAACGATGAGTACCGCCTGAACCCTTGTTCTTCTTACGATCCTCAACACTTTTGGAATGAGTGGAAGTGGAGGGAACACATACACCGACTGAAACACCCACGGAGTTACCAGGGCGTCCACTGCACTGGCTTGAGGGTCCCTTGATCTGGAACAATATCTCTGAAGCTTCTTGTTGAGGTGAGATGCCATCATGTCTATTTGAGAAATTCCCCAACGACTTGTCACTTCTGCAAAGACCTATTGATGAAGACCCCACTCTCCTGGATGGAGATCGTGTCTGCTGAGGAAGCTTGCTTCCCAGTTGTCCACGCCCGGAAGGAAGACCGCTGACAGAGCGCTTACATGCTTTTCCGCCCAGCGGAGAACTTTTGTGGCCTCCGCCATCGCCGCTCTGCTCCTTGTTCCGCCCTGGCGGTTTATGTACGCCACTGCTGTTACGTTGTCCGACTGAATCAGGACAGGTAGACCTCGAAGAAAGTTTTCCGCTTGCCGAAGGCCGTTGTAGATGGCTCTTAATTCCAGAACATTTTATTGCAGACAAGCTTCCTGGCTTGACCATTTTCCCTGGAAATTTCTTCCTTGTGTGACTGCTCCCCAGCCTCGGAGACTTGCATCCGTGGTCACCAGGACCCAATCCTGGATCCCGAACCTGCGTACCTCCAGGAGGTGAGAACATTGAAGCCACTACAGGAGAGATTTTCTGGTCCTGGAAGATAGTCTTATTTTCCGGTGCATGTGCAGGTGAGACCCGGACCACTTGTCCAACAGGTCCCACTGAAATACCCGGGCATGAAGCCTGCCAAACGGAATGGCTTCGTAAGCTGCAACCATCTTCCCCAGCATTGATGAATCGATACTCTTGCCGGTTTCAGAATCTCCTTGACCATGGTCTGGATTTCCAGAGCTTTTTCCGCTGGGAGAAATACTCTCTGCAGTTCCGAGTCCAGGATCATGCCCAAGAAAGACAGCCGAGTTGTCGGAATCAACTGTGACTTTGGCAAATTTAGAATCCAACCATGTTGTTGCAGAATTGTCAGGGAGAGTGCCACGTTTCTTAGCAACTGCTCCTTTGATCTCACCTTTATCAGGAGATCGCCCAAGTACAGGATAATTGTGACACCCTGCTTGCGTAGGAGTACCATAATTTCCGCCATTACCTTGGTGAAGACCCTCGGGCCGTGGAAAGACCAAACGGCAACGTCTGAAATTGGTAATGACAATCCTGCACCGCAAACCTCAGGAAAGCCTGATGTGGAGGATATATTGGGACATGTAAGTAGGCATCTTTTATGTCGACTGACGCCATAAAATCCCCCACTTCCAGACTGGAGTTCACCGCTCGAAGAGATTCCATCTTGAACTTGAAAATTTTCGAATACAGATTGAGGGATTTTAGGTTCAGGATTGGTCTGACCGAGCCGTCCGGCTTTGGTACGACAAAGAGGCTTGAATAAAACCCTTCTCCCCGTTGAGATGGGGGCACCGTGACAATGACACGCTGTTGACACAGCTTTTGTATCGCAGCACTCACTACTTACCTTTCTGGGATAGAAACTGGCAAGGCTGATTTGAAAAATCGGTGGAGGGGCACCTCCTGAAACTCCAATTTGTACCCTTGGGACACTATATCTAACACCCAAGGATCCAGGCCCGATTGATACCAGACCTGACTGAAGAGTCGGAGACGTGCCCCCACCTGTACGGCCTCCCGTAAAGGAGCCCCAGCGTCATGTGGTGGATTTGGCAGAAGCCGGGGAGGACTTCTGGTCCTGGGAACCTGGCACGGCCAGAGATCTTTTACCTTTTCCTCTATTAGCAAGGAAGGAATAACCTCAGCCTTTTTTGTATTTATTAGGCCGAAAGGACTGCATCTACAAGTGGTGCGCTTTCTTTTGTTGTGGAGGAACATAAGGCAAAAATTACGACTTACCCGCGGTAGCCGTAGCCCCAACCGGTACGGCCTCCCGTAGAGGAGCCCCAGCGTCATGCGGTGGATTTGGCAGAAGCCGGGGAGGACTTCTGTCCTGGGAGCCTGGCACAGCAGGCAACCTTTTTAGCCTTCCTCTACCTTTAGAGGCAAGGAAGGACGACCCTCTCCCTTTTTTGTATTTATTGGGCCGAAAGGACTGCATCTGATAATGGGGTGTCTTTTTCTGCTGTGCAGGAACATAAGGAAGAAAGGATGACTTACCCGCTGTAGCCGTAGACACCAGGTCAGCGAGGCCGTCATCAAACAAGACACTACCTTTGTATGGGAGAGCTTCCATAGCTTTCTTAGAGTCGGCATCAGCATTACATTGATGAATACACAGCGCTCTCCTGGCCGAAACTGCCATGGCATTGGCAATTGATCCCAAGAGGCTAATATCCATCGCCGCATCCTTTAGGTAAGCTGCAGCATCCCTGATATAACCGAGAGTCAAAAGAATGTTATCCCTATCCAGGGTATCCATGTCAGATGCCAAATTATCTGCCCACTTACCAATAGCACTACACACCCATGCTGACGCCGCCGCAGGTCTGAGCAGTGCACCCGTAGTGACATAAATGGATTTTAAGGTCGTTTCCTGATTACGATCCGCAGGGTCCTTAAGGGCAGCAGTGTCAGGAGATGGAAGCGCCACCTTCTTGGACAGTCGTGATAGAGCCTTGTCCACATTGGGAGATGACTCCAACTTTTCCTGTCGTCAGAGGGGAAAGGATATGCCATTAGAATTCTCTTGGGAATCTGCCACATTTTGTCAGGAGATTCCCAAGCTTTTTCACAAAGAGCGTTCAGCTCATGAGAGGGGGGGAAACGTCACCTCAGGCTTTTTTCCCTTATACAAACAAACCCTCGTATCTGGAACAGCAGGCACTTCAGAAATATGTAAAACATCTTTAATTGCCACAATCATGTACTGAATACTCTTAACCAATTTTGGATGTAAACTGGCCTCACTAAAGTCGACACTGGAATCAGAGTCCGTGTCGGTATTAGTATCCGCCATCTGGATAAATGAACGCTTTTGTGACCCTGAGGGGGCCTGTACCTGAGACAAGGCGTCCTCCATGTATTTTCTCCACGTTTGTGTCTGAGAATCAGATTTATCCAGTCTTTTAGTCAATAACGCCACATTTGCATTCAATGTACTTAACATATTCACCCAATCAGCAATCGGCAGTGCCGACAGAGTCACTCCCAGCACTTTATCTGCGTCCACTGCAGCTTCCTCCGGGGAGGAGCACTCAGCCTCAGACATGTCGACACACACGTACCAACATGCATAATCACACTGGCTATAGGGGACAGACCCACAGGGAAGCCTGTTAGAGAAACACAGAGGAAGTTTACCAGCTCACACCCCAGCGCCTATTCTAGTACTGAGAGCAATATACACTGCCTCAGATGTCTGCGCTGATATTATAAAAAGGGTTAATAGCACCAAATTACTGTCCCCCCGTTTTGCTCCCTGTTACTTGTTCAGGAGAGTAGAGGTCCGGGCCAGAGTCTCTGCAGCCTGTGAAGAGAAAATGGCGCTGGTAAGCTGTGAGGGCTAAGCCACACACCCTCACCGGCGCGCTGTAGTCCCGCTCAAAATTCAAATATTTATACTGGTGGGGGCTATATTTAGTGCCTAGGCACTTATAATATACATATCTTGCGCGGTACCTCGTTACTGAAGTCTTCTGCCATCACTGAAGTCTTCTGATCTTCTTTATACTCACCCGGCTTCTTTCTTCTGGCTTCTGTAAGGGGGTTGACGGTGCGGCTCCGGGAACAAGCAGCTAGGTGCACCAAGTGATTGAACCCTCTGGAGCTAATGGTGTCCAGTAGCCTAAGAAGCAGAGCCTTTGAACTCAGAAGAAGTAGGACTGCTTATCTCCCCTGACTCCCACAAAGCAGGGAGCCTGTAGCCAGCAGGTCTCCCTGAAAATAAAAAACCTAATAAAGTATTTTCAGAGAAACTCAGGAGAGCTCCCCTAGTGAGTGTCCAGTCTCTCTGGGCACAGAATCTCACTGAGGTCTGGATGAGGGGCATAGAGGGAGGAGCCAGTTCACACACCCATTCAAAGTCTTATAGTGTGCCCATGTCTCCTGCGGATCCCGTCTATACCCCATAGTCCTTCTGGAGTCCCCAGCATCCTCTAGGACGTAAGAGAAATATTATTTAGCTCACCACACATCCCTCTGTCACAATCACTATTGTAAACGCCCTCAGAGCAGACCACAGCATTACAGATCAGAAGTACTGCATATTAGGACTGATTATCTAATCTCACTCTGCAAAATGAAATAGTTTCATCACTGCTCTAACAAATGAGGTACACCAGTATGCATGCCTTATCCCCACCTAATCCCCCCCATTGTCTGTGCATGTTTCAGCCCCACCACAAATGCGGACATGTTCTGCAAAATATATCTAACCTGGTGGAAATCTAGGCACTTGCAGAAATTTCCCATGCACGGTGCGTCTAAAGCTAGCAATTCACTGTTTTATGATCTGTATAGGACTTCCACTGTATGGCAGAAAGAAAAAAAAAGACTTAAAAAATGACACACAAAGCGGCCAAAAAGCAGTATACGTGCCGTTTTGCACTTTGCAAATACATTTCACAGTGATCACAGTGACTAGCCCTATTTTCCTATTACAGTAGGAGAATCCGAGTCTGAGGCAGTGCTGTCTGGAGGAATCCAGGGAGCTTGCACAACTGCTGAGTCACTCTGACTGTTCCATAGAAAGACCTGTTGTTTAGCTGCTGGCAGGGGAACAGTTCCCCAAGGCTTGGTGTGTGCAGATACAGTGTCCATGCCATGATGCCTGTAATCATTAATGCTGTTGTCATGCACTATTTACAATGCACAATGCCCCGCTACAATGGCTCTGGCTAACTCCTGCATATACTGGGAGTTTTCATTAAATAACTTCAATGCAAAACTACAACTGAACTGTTTGTTTTATTTAAGTAATAAGAATGCCAAATTGATTTCTCACAAATATTTAAAATGCCCGCTCTAATATATATTGTAAATGCCTGCACCTCTTATTACCATATCCCATGAATGTGCGCTATACATCGCAAAACACTGCATCCCATAAGAGAAAACAATACACCCACACATTATCTGAGTTCCAAAGCTCATTGATGTATATATTTGTTATTAAAAGGATATGGATTAAATATATATTACAAAGTACAGTATACCTATAGTTACATGATTACAACTCACACAGTAAGCAGTTAAAACATACAATTACATACAGTTACATACAATTACATACAGTTACATACAGTTTCAGTTACAGGCCAGCGATACAATTACCATTCCCTCCAATGCATCTTATGTCTCTCTCTCTCTCTGTGTTTAAATACAGGAACTGAACTGGCAGCAAGTCCATCATCCTCTCAGACCTTACAGCCACTGAGCTCCTGTGTGATCAGTGTGTTATCTAGTTTCTGGGGGAGGGGTTCACGATGAGTCACCAGTCCCTTTGTATATGCTGAACAGGTTCAGCCTTGGGGACATCCAAAGGGGCTGGCCTGAGCTTCCTGTCCACCACCTGTTTGGAATATCTATTGTTCTAATAAAAGTGATTTTAGCTTTTATACATTTAATCATAATTATCCGCTGCAATGTCCCACAACTTCACAACAAGCATCAAATGAATCTACACATCAATCTGGTTGCTTCAATAGTAAACATGACCGGTCTATCTGGTTTTGTTCAAATAATACACATACATGACATTACTTCAATATATATAATTGTAAATCATCATGATGTCTGGCGCTTGATATTATTATAATTATGTACTGTATGAAATAAGTGTCGAATCCATCTCTGTGGCATGTCCATGTAAATGCGTGTGTTACTATATATGGCTGTGCTCGCCGCGCATATTTGCAAGTATAGCGACTCATAATGTGTGTAGTTTGTATGTTCTCTTTATGTAATATTTTTTTTACTTCGACAGTCCACCCTTTGGCAGTAAACAATAACTGCCATCAATTATTAACATAAGAAAAAAATATTTCATACCATAATCGGTGACCTAGACACAAGTATGTATGCATTTTGCAAACCAGACGCTTGACTATATTTGGGGAAGACAGGGAGGAGGACGAGACATCCTCTATATGCACTCGGCGGTCACGGGACCACTGGTTGGGTGTGGGACAACATTCAACCTATAGAGTATGCTGGGACAGTGCTTTGGCCTATAATATCTGATTTGCGACGAACATTTCACACATACATGTACCTACGTCTTTGTACACTGATGTTTGGATTCGATTGAGGTTCTGCTGGGTAGATGAAGAAGACACAAACAAATCGTGACAGTGACATATAAAATGTTCATGATCTACATATTCCTATCATTTTCTGAACATTGTTTCCGTTTTTGGAACGTATGCTAGGTCTGTTTAATCATTGAACAAGGGTTATAAGTAGTGTCCTTCCTAAATAACATAAACCTTCGGAGTTCGGGGAGAGCCACTCATAAACCTTTCTTCCACATATATTAATGAGCTCTTTATCTGCAATGTGTGAATAGCCATTGTCTGATTGTTCCTGATTACCTCTGAACTCCATAACTACTAGACCTTTGATTTTTCTCTGATTTTAACAAACTGATCGGCTAATCCTGGGATCCTATAAGGAAATCACTCCTTCCTACAGAACCAGTTCCAGTCCCACACTCGACTCCTCATAAAAAAAACCTTGCAAAAATAGAATATCCTGAAAGAAAATGTTTGTCAGCGGGAAAGAGAGAAAAGAGAAATAGAACAAAACAACTCTTGTTCATAACAAATCAATTACAATGACTGGTCTTTCTGCAATCCTTTAGTACGCTCAGGTAGTGTCCAACAGTGCCGCCTCTCAGTCTTCACGGTACAGAGTCTCTGGTGATACGAGGTTCTCTTTGCCTTGCTCTTTGGACACACAGTTCACTTTGAACACACAGTTCACTTGGAACACACAGTTCACTTTCCTCTCCACCTTGCTCTTTGAACACACAAACTCGATGAATGTGAGCAATAAACTACTTTGTCACGAGTTCTCTCCGGGTCAGCGACCTTCTTGCAGTGGGATGAGTGGACCCAAGTCTCTCTTTCGGCGACCTTTAGTGCTGTCAACAAATCTTGGTATGGTCCTTCCCACCTGTCTATTAGGCAACCTGAGCGTAAGAACAATCACACAGTCTCTTGGTTCACAATCAAGACAGTTAGCATTTGGCATACCAGCAATCAACAGTTTCAAGTTCTTTTGTCAAGTTCTCAAATGCTGGCTCATCTCAATAAAGTACTGTACTGTCACCTCATTGGTGTATTTCTGATCATTGTGCGGATCAATCATGACATGAGGTTGTCTTCCAAAAACACCCAAAAAGACACAAATACCAAAACAAAAACAAAAACAAATTTCGAAGAGGGTGATTCATTGAGTGAAGATCTGGGAGTGGTTCCGAAGCTACATAATACTAGTGGCAGTATCTATGATCACAATAGTACAATTTCAAGCTTTGCTCCTACTTCTAGGGGTACCATTATCTACACACAAATTTCTGCGCAATTTTCCTTTGCGGTAAACACAGCAGCATCCGTGGCGGCAGGAAATGCCTCTACCCAGTTTGAGAAAACATCAGTGCACACCAATACATAACAATAATTCCTAAAGGGTGTTAACTGTACGAAGTCGATTTGTATTTCCTGAAAAGATCCGTCTGCAGGAGGGATATGGGATGGCTCTGTTGGTATTACTTTACCAATATTCTTCCTCAAGCAAGCAAAGCAGGTCATTGCTCTCTTACCTGCATGAGAATAGAATCCTGGCGCACACCAGTAGGCTCTCATCAGCCTGCACCTACCCTCTTTACCCAGATGAGTCAGACCGTGTGACACCTCAGCTAGACTTGGAAGGTATGCTCTGGGGACTACTGGCTTACCGTGTCCACCTGCCCACAGTCCTGAGGACTCCTGGCCATACCCCTTTGTCCTCCAGACTGCCTCTTCCTGCAGGGAACACACATTTTTTGTATCTTAATTTAACTATCGTGTGTTTGCAATGTAGAGTACCATGAGCATAACTAAAAAAGAAAAAGAAAAAAAGAAACATCTCTAGAGGAGAGAAGGAAGAAGAAAATGAAAAAGAAAATGTCAGGTTTGCCATTCACCAACAGACATATCAGTGTCTATACAAAATTTCCCTTCACCAGTATTCCCATTCTCCACCCTTTGTGCATTACAAGGCACACTGCAGTAATACTGGTGTCATCGTGCTGTTGAGATATACTGGGTTCGGGCAGAACTCTGAAGGACCTAGGCATGTGGAGTTTGAACTGTACTTGGGTCCATGTATTGTACCACCCTGTGTGAACGCAAAAGATGAAGAGGAAAACTGTAGAGAAACAGAATAGAGGTTGGTGACAGATGAGTTTGTAGAGGTGAAGAAGATTTTATAAAAATTTGACAACTGGATTGGGCACTACGGGGAAGTGATTCTCTACTTGGTCTATACCCCTTAAAAAAAATTCTGTATGTGTTATCTCTACTGGGACTATCCCAGCCATCAATCCAGTGTCCTGTCCATCCTAAATTCATAGGGAACCCGGTATCTGTGAGTTCATTTCCTCTACCTGTGATGGACATGCATCTAGAACAATGAAATGTAACATTAGTAAGTTGCATTTATTCTGTTCTTCCCATTAACCGAATCTGTGTTTTCTATATGGCTTATGATTCCTTACTATATGTCCCTTGGTCCCGTCTTTGTGTTTAATAATGTGGCTTGTGTTTTCTGTCTAGGGGATCTATATTGACTATGTGTCCTACTACTCCTACAATCTCTGGCAAAATGCCCTTCCTTCCTACAAGTGTAACATATTATTGACAATTTGGGATCTGGGGTTTGGACTGATGGGTCTTTCCTGTATGTGCCAGTATACTTACCGTCCTCAACCTCTCCACCTGTTGTTCTCTGCGCTTAACACTATTCTTGTGATGTTCAATAGCACACTATCTAAGATTAGCTACTGTGACCTTTCCAATTTTGCAAAGAAGTCTGCACCCTGACACTCAATGCCTTATTGAGCCCGTCCATTTGCACAGAGACAGCCACCTCCCATTTGCCGAATTAGTGTTTACCAGTGATCTTATCCAGATGGAGAGATTTCTATTTCTGCAAAAGACAAAAACAAAAAAAAGTTTAACAAGCTTCTAGGTCATGCGAAGTATTTCAGTCAATCCTTCTCATCCCGTATTAAGGGTCTGTACATGGTCCAACAAACATTTCCAAGCTCATCTTTACTAGGGGCATTACTAGGAATGAATACTTCTTATATGGTAACTGAAAGAAATACCCTGGGGTTACCTTGTCTCTGTCCGCTTTCCTACTGGCAAATACTAATGTGCGGACAGGTTTTTTTTCTCCATTTCTGACGTTACTTTCTTGATTTTCTTGTTTTATTTTTGGGTTTTACTATATATGTACACGAATAATACCATACTTACCTGTTCCACTGGTCTCAGCCACTTCCCCCACAGGCTACTGCTCTTCTTTTACCGGTTGGATACTCCTCTGGGTGCATGAGAAATGGCTGAAAACGATCAGGTCACCTTCTCCTCCTAAATAAAACTTCAACATTCATTAGTACATATATAGGTTACAGTCATATTTTTCATAGTTTTATTATTTTCTATAGTTTGTATGCTGGCCGTAACTGCTTCCACATCTACATATGGCGGTGTACTTGCATTCTCTTTTTTTTTCTTCCTACTTATTTATTGTTGCTACAAGTTCAAACAGTTCTTATATTTCCATTCTTGTCTTATATGACTTTGGTTAAACATACCACCTGCAATACCTTAGGATCAAACTCACCACCCCTCTTGCTGTCACAGGTTTAAACAATTTGTATGTCTGACCCTTTGTTTTCGGGATTTTATCAGACATATTCTTATCCTTAAGTTCTGCAATACCTCTGGTTCAAAGCTGCCCACTTTAGGGAATGGTACCCTATCTTTGTCAGTCATACATACCCATTCAGACAAAAAGTCTTCCGTGTGTGATCCATATTTACCACACATAATAAACCTCGCTGACCCCCTGGGCCGCGGCACCTCAACCTGAACCCTAGTTACCAAACGCCCACTGCTTATGCAATTGGATCCCATCGCGGACTTTTTCCTTTTTACGCAATCCCCAATGCACAATGCGAATAGACGGTGAAACTTCTTAGAGCACTTTCACCCACTCCTTCTCCGCCGAGTACCACGACTCACTCCAATAGTGACCCCAGTGAGGCCCCTATCTGGTTTCTATTCACTGGAAGTGTTTAGGAGTGACTTACCTATTCCAGTGAATATACACCGCTGGAGATTTTCCTGAGAGAGACCAGCGAAAACTCCCTATACACTTATCACACTTGCGTATGCTCTATACAGCGCTAATGATACTGCGATTTTACGCAAAAGCTCGTAAAGGGGTATCCAGTTGCGCTATGTATATCGCACCCACAAATGCGCGGTCCAATCGCACAGCATATAGGTACTTGTTACCTATCTGCCGTACAATCATGGGTCGATGTACAAACTGCGACCCTCAGTTCGGAGCGTAATACAAAAACCTTTTTACTTCAATCGCAATACCATGCACTATCACGCTCCTCTGCAAATCACCTCACGACTTGCGTATTTCAATCTATATTAACGTGAGTCAGCCACATCAAGCCACCAAGCCTCCTCTTACTTGATGTACCACGGGACCCGACTTCCAGGGTTCAGTTCCACTCACTCCTACGTTCGCTCGCTCAAGTACACTTTGTCTTTTCTGTACAGAAAATTTTGATTCATTCAGATAAGCAGCTTTACCCCCAGAGGCAATACAGTTTTTAAACTAAATTTAGAGTAACCTGCTTTTGAAATCTGATAGTTATGTGCTATTGTATTAAATTTCTACTATCCCACCTTTGAACTAAACGACACTATTGTATAATTTGTACTTAGCGCCCGCATTCTTACGCACTTTGCGCAAACACGCGACCGTGCGTGTCCCTTACGCTGCGTGCGCAGTCCTTTACTTTGTCCGAGACACGTGTACAAAACCCTGCGTCTGCAATAAAAAAATCACACAGCTTCTATAAATGTGAGCAATACTAACTACTATTGCCCACTAGACACAACTTGTTCTGTATAAACTTTTATGCAGACCTGCGTTTGTGTCTTTATACTTACTTCCTTAAACACTGTTATTTTAGTTTTAACTATATAGCAACAAATGTATCCTATTTCACACAGATCTATAATGACTCTAGCAATAATCAATAATTTAAATGATATGATTTAGATTGGATAGCTATCTTGCAGAACATACACTGATATAAATATACACATAATTATAATATTATATATAATATATATTTATATAATATATATACCACTTGACTCTCATAGAACCCCCACACAGAACACACCTACTGAATGAATGCATTTCCTTCAAAGTCTCTAATTTGCATATCAACAGAGGTTCATATGCCTGTTCAAGAGGGTAGTGGGACAGGTTAATTAACATTTCAATGGCTATCCTAAACTAGCAAGCAGATTTTAACTAAATCCTAGAGGTAAAAGAAAAGAAAAACTTTTTTTTTTATATCTGTGTGTAATTCTTACATCAAGTATTCATCTCTTAACTCTCACTAGGCCCAGATGAAACTATTTGTAATTGACTATGGCATGGGTTAAATAAATGCATTGGTAACTCATAAATGGTGTTTGATGTGACCAAGGAAAGCTGATTATTCTGAGCAGTGAATATCAGCCATTTAGAAAATGACATTCCCAAAATGGCCGCTGCTCCTCCCCCTCCCACATCCATGAGGGTTACACAAAATGGTGGACAGGCCATGTGGTTAGTCCAAAATGGAGGACAGACCATGCGGCTTCCTTTGTCACAAAGAAATCACACATCATACAAGCACCAGAAGTTATTTTAGGCCTGAGTTAAAAAAAAACTATATCAAGGCATTGCAGCAACTTTTAAATATACTTTTAAACCTACTTAAACAGATAAACAATCCAATCGGAATCAAACACAATATGACTTATTTGAACCTTGTTTTGCAACAATAAAAATAAATTTTAGTATCTTAAATATTATGAGAAACGCATTGTCCCTTGAAATTTCATATCATTGGCTTACTGATAACACAACAATACATTAACGTGCATGTTATTTTCATCAGCTTCGCAATGCGTCCATCGGAGCCGGTCAATTACAGCCGCGTTTGTAATGTACAGTGCATCATTAAGACCCTGATATCCTGTAAGAGCCCCCATCTAAGAATGCCAAATTGATTTCTCACAAATATTTAAAATGCCCGGTCTAATATATATTGTAAATGCCTGCACCTCTTATTACCATATCCCATGAATGTGCGCTATACATCGCAAAACACTGCATCCCATAAGAGAAAACAATACACCCACACATTATCTGAGTTCCAAAGCTCATTGATGTATATATTTATTAAAAGGATATGGATTAAATATATATTACAAAGTACAGTATACCTATAGTTACATGATTACAACTCACACAGTAAGCAGTTAAAACATACAATTACATACAGTTACATACAATGACATACAGTTACATACAGTTTCAGTTACAGGCCAGCGATACAATTACCATTCCCTCCAATGCATCTTATGTCTCTCTCTCTCTGTGTTTAAATACAGGAACTGAACTGGCAGCAAGTCCATCATCCTCTCAGACCTTACAGCCACTGAGCTCCTGTGTGATCAGTGTGTTATCTAATTTCTGGCGGAGGGGTTCACGATGAGTCACCAGTCCCTTTGTATATGCTGAACAGGTTCAGCCTTGGGGATGTCCAAAGGGGCTGGCCTGAGTTTCCTGTCCACCCCCTGTTTGGAATATCTATGTTCTAATAAAAGTGATTTTAGCTTTTATACATTTAATCATAATTATCCGCTGCAATGTCCCACAACTTCACAACAAGCATCAAATGAATCTACACATCAATCTGGTTGCTTCAATAGTAAACATGACCGGTCTATCTGGTTTCGTTCAAATAATACACATACATGACATTACTTCAATATATATAATTTTAAATCATCATGATGTCTGGCGCTTGATATTATTATAATTATGTACTGTATGAAATAAGTGTCGAATCCATCTCTGTGGCATGTCCGTGTAAATGCATGTGTTACCATATATGGCTGTGCTCGCTGCGCATATTTGCAAGTATAGCGACTCATAATGTGTGTAGTTTGTATGTTCTCTTTATGTAATATTTTTATGACTTCAACAGTAAAAAAAATGATGAGGAAATGTTTTACATTTAGAATGTGTCTGTGTCCAGATGTGAAAACTGCACTTTCTCTATTCCGAGTCCCATGTTATTAAGAAAAACCTCCACCACCAAAACTGTATTTAATACTAGCTGGACGGCATTTACAAAGCTCACTTGACATACACGGACAGGAGTCTTGTGTTTTACACTCCTAGGAGATGCAGCCGCAACCCCACACCCCATGGCACAGGAAGATGCACGACTCTGTTCTCAAGAGTCGTTCTAACCACCTAAAGTATAACTCCATGTGTAGAATGTGATTTCCATACTTTACAAACATTGGAAAATTTAATTTATTAAAGTAAAATTGCAAAGAGATATATTCGTTCCCTTCTCACCAGCAGATTTAATACAGCGGAGTTTCTTTGTTTTGTTTTCCTGTGGATAGACTATGGTAGTCCTGATTTGTAAGACCGCTTCTGCATCAGTGATGTCACCGTTTCCTCGTGAATTCTTCACTGCGGGTCATTTACGATGAGCAAATGCCTCTGTTTTTGTACTAGTGCACCTGGGTTATCCACTCAGCACACGATTAGCTTCTGCTCGAGAATTTATGCAACCTAGAAGCCTAGGTGTGCTGCGAGGTGAAAAGAAATGCATACTGTGCAAAGAGCGAGTCGTCAAATCCACCGCCATACGGCTTACAACAGACTGGGTTAAAGGGCACTAAGGATGTAGCTGCCCCATGTATCTAAATTGCATGTGTCTGTACTGGAGAACACCCAATTGCTACCTACATGCATGTTGATTTATAATGCAGAGATTCTAAAACCTGCTCCTGGTATTAAAAATGGAAATTAAAAACAGCAGCTTAAAATAAATACAGACTTAATCCAAAACAGGTCCGTTATCTAATATCGTAAACCAAGGCTGCAATAGGTTATTACATTCTGGCTATGTATATGGGATGTGTGACATGTCTGTTATACTCACAACAACATTACTGGCTACACTATGCTGTGTACAAGTTACCTAGGAGACCGCAAATCTGGTACTTATACTCAGGATTCAATATATATTACTGTGCCTTTTTAAATATGTTAATTGACATAAAGGGATGACTGACCTCACATTGGATAGATAACTAAAAAAATATTGTCAATTGATCTATATTATTATGTTAGCCCAGAAACCCAGCAGTTTGTTTATTATTAGACACTACATCAGTGCTGTAATCAAGCATGCAAGTTTCCAACACTTGCCATCTGAACAAGTGCATGCAAAAATGAAAGGAACGTCATTAGAATTATTAAAAACACGTATCTTAATATCACACTTGTTTACACACATCTCTTTAGCCATGCATCACTGTATTATAAGAAGCCTGGACGTATGCTGTGTGTTTAGCAAAACAGTGACTACGACACGCAAAACGTCACTTACATCTCCCCGCCCCCCTATTAGACATATGGTCACTAGGGTGAGACTGGCGGAGGCTGTAGTAGACAGAACTAAAGAGGGCGTTTCAGTGGCAAACGCAGGATTTGCATGGGGGGGTTTCCAGAACTGGAGGAGCCAATCACGGGGGGTGGGGACTGAGGTGACCCAGTATATGCTGGGTCCGTAAAACTAGTGTGTCTGTGTGTGTGTGTTGGGGTGTGTGCGTGTGTGTATATATATATATATATATATATATATCTATCTACACACATATATATATATATATATACATACACACATACATATACACATATACATAGCATATTAAACATGCATACATACATACATATATATATATGTACACACACATACAGTACACATATATATATATATACACATGTATATATATATATATATATATATATATATCTATCATATGTGTATGTGTGTGTGTGTGTGTGTGTGTGTGTGTGTGTGTTTATATGTATGTATGTATATACATGTGTATATATGTATGCACATGGATATATATGTACTATAATTAAAATAAAGTAAACTTTTATTGCACTTACAAGTGTTACCAGGAAGACAGCAGGCTGCAGAGGACGCTAGACAGCCATTAATAATACTCATGCAGCTAAAAAAAAAAAAAAAAAAAAAAAAATATTTTTTTTTTTTTAGTGGAGGGGGGTTTCTGGATGCTCGGAAACCCCCCCTGGGTGCGCCACTGCGTTTACTTCCTGCCTCATGAACACAGCTTCAGCAACGGCATCTCATTTATACACCTGTAACACGGCTACTGCAGAAAACACACAGTCAGGGTGATGAGTAAAAGCCTGCAGGACATACCCATTAACATGTGCTCTTAGGGCCACGTCATGCCATTACTGTGTGCTATTATGTACTTCTGCGTGTGGTCAGGGCATTTGTATGTTATTACCATGTGCAATTATGTACTGTTGCGTGTAGTCAGGGCACTATATGCCATTACCATGTGCTATTATGTACTGCTGCGTGTAGTCAGGGCACTATATGCCATTACCATGTGCTATTATGTACTGTTGCGTGTAGTCATGGCACTATATGCCATTACCATGTGCTATTATGTACTGCTGCGTGTAGTCGGGGCACTATGGTGGTCATTCCGAGTTGTTCGCTCGCTAGCAGTTTTTAGCAGCCATGCAAACGCTATGCCGCCGCCCACTGGAAGTGTATTTTAGCTTAGCAGAAGTGCGAACGTATGGATCGCAGAGCGGCTACAAAATAATTTTGTGCAGTTTCAGAGTAGCTTAAAACCTACTCAGCGCTTGTGATCACTTTAGACCATTCAGTTCCTTATTTTACGTCACGAACACGCCCTGCGTTCGCCCAGCCACGCCTGCGTTTTTCCTGATCGCTGCGCTGCGAACTGCAGCTAGCGATCAGCTCGGAATGACCACTTATATGTTCTTACCATGTGCAATTATGTACTGTGGCATGTAGTCAGGGCACTATATGCCATTACCATGTGGTATTATACACTGCTGCCTGTTGTCAGGGCACTACACGTGGATAACTGATGTAAGTCCACATATTCTGTGTTACTCACTGCCACTGTCTTCTATTATATGTAGTAAATTACTATCAGATTACTATCATCAACCCCCCTCCATATGCTGAACAAATATAGAACTAAAGCAGCCAATAATGTCATATAATAAGATATAAGGCATGCTATGTAACATAGGAAGTCTTAAATGCAAAAGGGACAATAGGATATATGATCAATACTCACAAATATCATGAGCCCACACACAGGAAACATTCTAACAACAGAATCATAATTAAGGCATTGAGTGAACATTGCCTGCAAGTGACCCGATATACTCAAAACACAAATAACTAGGACAGAGGTTCTCAAACGTTTTTGAATCACGGCACCCTAGTGTATCAGAATTTTTTTCATGGCACGCCTAGGCCAAACGTTTCTTATTGAGAAATAAAAAAAAAAAAAGAATAAATTAAGTAAATTGTGTTTATATTAATATATGTCATTGCTAGGAGGCTGGAAAGGGGGAGGTTCAGGGGAAATTTGAGGAAAAATTACTCCATAGAAAGTGTAGTAGACAAGTGGAATAGTAGCCTCCCATCAGAGGTGGTAGAGGCTAAGACAGTGGAGCAATTTAAACATGCATGGGATAGACATAAGGATATCCTTACAAAGAAACAAGGATCAAACAAGGTTAGAGAAAAAAATAATGTAAAAAAAAAAAAAAAAAGGCAGACTAGATGGCCCAAGTGGTTCTTATCTGCCGTCAAATTCTATGTTAGGGTGGTGAGGGACAATATTTGCTTCTGTTTGGCCACATATTTTATGATTGCCAGCCACCAGCACTGGTTTTGCCTATTACATTGACCATAAATAATTTGAATTGGTCCTGGACCACCAATCCAAGGCATCCCTGCAAGTGCCCTGTGGCACCCTAAGGTGCCACGGCACACAGTTTGAGAACCACTGCCATAGAAAACTACTTTGCCACCTGCTGGCCATAAGTGGAATGGCAAACGTCACAGTGCTGTTACATGATCAGTTTAGAAAAGTTTTACAAATAAGGTATAAATGGCTTTTTTTGTGAGTGTTTTATTCAGTAAACTTAACATGGTAGTACTATTCATGGTGTGTGGTATTGCCATGTTAAATTTCCTGTTTAAACAGACTGAGAAGTGGCGGCTGACTTCGTTCATGTACCCCTTAAAGTGCACCCTTTACCTCAAAGCAACCAAAGCAGATATTCAGTTAATCTGTACACCATGGGCTCAATTCAATGCTGATTGAATAGCGCCAGGAATATGCTCCCAGTGCTATTAAATTCTGCACGCTGTCATGTCACGGAAGGCCGGTTCTCGCGGACTAAACAGGGTGTTTAGACGCAGGAATGGACATTCTCTGTCTAAAGTGCCCACTACGATGCTGTTTTGTCCGTGCTGCGGCACAAAACAGCATTGCGGACCTAAGTTACATGGCAGTTAGGAAGCTGATTGGCTGGTCATTTATCACTCTTTATCCATCTGCAATTTATACTCTTGTTAAGGCTTAATACATTTGGGCCTATGTTTCCTGCTGGTGGACTTCAAAGGCCCTCAATATATTTCTCTGTGGCGGCTCATATTCTCATCAGTAGTTTACCACAAAAGGAGAACATCTCATGACCTGCAGGAGGGAGAGCGCGAGGTCTTACCCTCATCCCACGAGTGTTGAGCACTTTGGGATTCCGGGAGAAATGCATCTGCAAGCTGCCATCCTCATTCACGGACACAGCCACCTTCTTCAGAGTCATATTTCCACAGTGTGGACAGAAGGACTTAGTCATGTCTGAAGTGGTCCTGACAAACAGAAGAAACAATGCTGTAAGTCTTTTCACCTAAGCACAAGTATATTTTCAGTTAAACAAGGGAATAAATGTTCTAGCTAAGCTAAAAGTGAAACCGCCACGGGACCCAGCAGTGCCACCACCCTTAGGATCATCACTCCCCCTTCCCGCTTTCCCCGTTTGTCTTTGTGTCCTTATATATTAATAGAGGGTATGCCGCCAATATTTATGGCCTATGGTTTCTGCTTTGTGAATTCACTGCCATGGTGTTGCTAATTGTATATGCTTCTCAATTCTAAATAAAGACTGCAAAAAAGATATAGAAATGCAGTTAGGAAACAAGTCGCTAACCAATCAGCTTCTACCTATCATTTCATCGAATGTATTTGATATATGCCGGCTACAATCTGATTGGTCCCGATTGGCACTTCTTTTTAGAAGCTTTGATACAGCTCCCCCCAAAGCTACTGTCATTTGACAAGCTGTTGCAAGAATTTAGAGAGAATGAAGAAAAAAAAAAAGGGATCCACACATTTTTACCAGTCTGATTGTCCCATTCATCATCTATGCATAGAGGAAAGGATCACCTCTATGTCCATTCTATTGCCAGGAGATCAATCAAACCACTAGTATAAGACAGAACACACAGACACTCACTTGAAACAGCCATGGCAGCGCAAGATGTAGTTTCTGGTCTGGCGGATGAGCATCCCATCCACGGACAACACATGGAGTCCCATCTGTATGAGAAGGTTCTGAAGAAAGGAGAGCAGCATTAAGATACAGTGTTCAGGAGCCAAAAGTTGTAACTCTGAGCCAGGGGCCTTGTGAGCTGCACAGGACACTATAATGTGACTGTTCTAGTTAGTACAATCAGTCTTAGAACTAGAGAGGTGCGGGTTCGGATTTACCCGGATCTCAAGCGGCATCTGATTGGCTCTCGGATAGCACGTGTTTTGGATAGCCAATAAGAAAAAGCCAGAAAAATCCAAACTTGCATTAATTTTGGCGTTAAGAACCGAGTAAATCCGAACCTGCACATCTCTACTTATAACCACAGCAGCTCGTGCTTTATTAATATTGGAAGTATGCTCCCAAAAACTGATTATTTAGTATTTTTCCTCAACAATTCAGGTATCTGTTAATATATCTAGCAGTAACAGGAGAAGGAAAGGTGTTTGATGCAGCCAGTGTCTTCTGCTGGGTCTTTCCTTCCAATAAAATTAAAACAGGTTATCAGCTCTCAAAAATATAAGTTCTGTAACTTAGAGACATTATTAAACATATCTGGGGGAGGATAAAGGCATGGACTGTTTTGTTCATATGTTTGTAAATCCAGTCATCAGGACACAGAGACATGTGAGTTCACTACTGTACTGTTTTATTCCATCACCAGCTCCAGGCACACTGCACACTGGACCACCCACTTCCCAGCATTCCCCTGGTCCTAGGGACCATCACTGAAGATTGAGACTTACACCTATTAGTAAGGGAGTGTCTACAAATATTAAGCATTCTAATACACTAACATCACATCCTCTTTTCTTTAAAGATAAGCCCTGTACGCTTCAATGCAACAATTAACAACGTCATATTAAGAACATCATCTAACACGTTTCAATGAGTCTCTCAGGTCTGCGTATTTCCCTTTTGGGTCTTTCATACACAGTCTGTGTTTCATCTACCATGTTGGACCTTTCTAGAATCGTGGTTTGTTCACCATTATCAGGATTATCATACATGTCAGATGAAGAGTATTCTTCAGTCATGTTGTCTTCATTATGGTTAGGTTGAGATCTTAAATCCACCCGATTTCTTCTTACTTCCGTTCCATGCTCTGTACGTATAGTATAAGATCTTGGTGCTGCTTGTGCTTGCACAATACCTTTCTGCACCCAAATACCTTTCTCGTGATCTCTGAGACGGACTTGGTCACCCGATTTTAGATCAGATAAGCATTTTGTTCGCCTGTCATGGAACAGTTTCTGTTTTGCCTGTTGACGTTCCTTACTCAGTCTGACCAACGCTGAGTTATGTGTATTAAGCAGTTCATCATGTATCTAAAGATTTGCTCTAATCCTCATTCCCATCAGCATTTGTGCAGGAGAAAGTCCATTCTGTAAAGGTGTACTGCGGTAGATTAAAAGACTTTTGTAGAAATCTTCTTTACCTTCTTGAGCTTTTTTCATGAGACTCTTTACAGTTTTTACTGAACTTTCCACCAACCCATTTGAGTGTGGATAGTGGGGACTTGATGTAGTATGAACAAATTCCCACTCATCAGCAAATTGTCTAAATTCAGCACTGGAAAACTGAGGACCATTGTCAGTGAACACTTCCATAGGAACACCATGCCTTGCAAAGATTGACTTCATGCAATTGATTACGGCTTTACTAGTAGTTGTATGTAGTGTCTTCACCTCAGGGTAGTTAGAGTAATAATCAGTCACAACAATGTATGTTTTCCCATTACAATCAAACAAATCTGTGCCAACTTTCTGGTACGGTCTCTCTGGCACTGCGTGAGGACTCAGTGGCTCGACTTGTTGTTTCGGTCTATACGTAAGACATAATTCACATGTAGCTGCAGAATGTGCTATGTCTTGGTTCATTCTTGGCCAATACATAACTTCACGCGCTCTCCGCTTACATTTTTCTTCTCCTAAGTGGCCTTCATGTATCTTGCACAGCATAGTTTTTCTTAGTCGTGCAGGTATGACAAACTCATTGCCTTTGTAAATAATACCATCGCCAACTGTAAGGTCACTGCGGTACATCCAATAATCATGAATAGACAGCGGGCACGCATGTTTTTCTGCTGGCCAACCTTTCAGAATGATATCTTTTAACACTTTCATTGTGTCATCTGTCTCAGTTTCTTTCCTAATCTGTTCTTGTCTTGCAAGAGACACTGGTAGAGAAGCTACGATCAAATTAACATAGACTTCTATCTCTTCATCCATCAGACTTTTGGAACCTTCACTTTTGTCCACAGCACGAGAAAGTGTATCAGCAATGTACATGTATTTGCCGGGACAGTACAGCAAGTGTACATCATATTTCTGTAGTCTGATAAGCATTCGTTGAATTCTCATGGGACAGTCATGTAATGATTTAGTTATGATAGCTACCAATGGCATGTGGTCAGTTTCCACTGTAAATGTTTGACCATACACAAACTGATGAAATCGCTCACATGCATATGTGATCGCTAGAAGTTCTTTTTCTATCTGAGCATACCTTGTTTCAGCACTTGTCAGTGCTCTTGATGCATAGATTACTGGTTGCCATGTATCCTCATGTTCTTGTAACAGCACTGAGCCTAGACCAAATTGCGAAGAATCTGCTGAAATTCTTATTCTTTTAACAGGATCAAAGAATTTTAGCACTGGTAGCTCTGTAATGAGCTGTTTCAAGTTTTGCCAACTTTCTTCTTGATCATGTGTCCACATCCACTCGTTATCTTTGTCCAACAACCCTCTAAGAGAGGCTGTTCGTTCAGAGAGTTGAGAAATAAACTTTCCTAAGTAAGTAATCATTCCTAGGAATCTTCTGACGTCGTCTTTGTTGTTAGGACGTTCCATGTTCACTATGGCTGATATTTTCCTTGGGTCTGGTTTTACACCTTGATCCGAGACCACGTCGCCCATAAAGGTAAGTGTATTCACGCCAAATTCACATTTGTCCTTGTTTAGCTTTAGATTCACTTTCTTGACAAGTTCCATTACTTGTCTCAATCTAGAATCATGTTCTTCCTTTGTAGATCCCCAGACAATAATGTTATCCATCATTGTTTCAACACCTGGAATATGTTCAAAAATCATGTGTATCTTTTTGTGATATACTTCTGGAGCAGACAATATTCCATATGGTAGTCGAAGAAATCTGTATCGACCTTCTGGTGTATTAAATGTACAAAGGTTTGAGCTGGCCTCATCTAGCTTCATTTGCCAGAATCCTGAAGATGCGTCCAATTTACTGAACCATTTTGCTCCTGCAAATTGCGACATGATTTCATCTCTGGTTGGTAGTTTGAAATGTTCTCGTTTAATAGCTTTGTTTAAATCTCTGGGGTCTATACATATTCTGAGTTGTCCATTTTTTTTTCAACAATTACTAAGGAGCTTACCCATTCAGTAGGCTCATCAACTTTCTGTATCACACCCAAGGCTTCCATGCGATTTAACTCTTGTTTCAGTTTTTCTCTCAGCGCAAACGGCACTTTTCTACAGTGGTGTATCACTGAAGAAACTTGCGTGTCTATATTTATTTTATGCTCTCCAGGCAAACAACCTAGACCTTCAAACAAGTCTCTGTATTCTGTAAACATCGATTTGCAGTCATCTTCTACTTGTGATGTCACCATAAAAACTTTCTTTAGCAAGCTTAGTTTCTCACAGTAACTTAATCCTAGAATCGGTTGCACATTTTTATCCACAATCAGTAGAGATGTTTTAAACTGTTGTTAATTGTTGTTAACTGTTAATTGCTCATCCAGTTCATTTATCTGTATTGGGACTAGCAAGGTCCCTAAAGTGTGGAGCATTGTATATCATTTAAACAGTACACACTATGTTGGCTTTTATTTCTGTTTTACATGTTTCAAAAGTGTCATCAGACTGAAGCAGTTTCCCAAGGAAGCTAAGTCGATCCTTTTTAAATTTGCACTTTGCACTTTTTCACATGGTGAATTGGTTACATAGAAATCCATGATCTTATAATTTTTAAACACCATTAGGCGCTCTTCTGCACTTCATTTTCTATATTTTATCCATATACTGGGCACGAGCTGCCACCCATCAATTCATGGGGGGTGTCAAAATATTTTCTATATAACTACAAATATTTTTTTCACTTAAGCACATCCATTACACTTCATCTCTTTGTGTCATTTAGGATTAGCCTTGGCGCTATTCTCCATTTTATATATATATATATATATATATATATATATGTTTTATTATTTTTTTTGTTAAGTATTAGCGCAGTTGCTAGTCCTGAAGATATTATTACAGGGGAGGTAATAATAATTAAAAAGATGGAAAATAGTAGAATATACATGATAATTATACAAGGGCCACTTAAATCATGAACTTTATTTAGTGCATGTCAGTAAATTTACAGATTCTTTGCAACCATAGCTCATGGAAGTGTCATCTACCCATGTTCTGAGTACATTCTATGATGGCAATATGTATATGAAGATAAATATCTTAATTTATGTTTGTGGTCACCTTTGTTTACCTAGTTAATGGATAAGAGAGGTGTTTCACCACAGATGACAGCAATTTAAATTAAGAAGGAAATTTAAGAGGAAAGCCAGGAGCAGAGTACTTTGTGCCCAATGGAAGTGGTCATGCTAGTTGGCCTGAAGTTCTATGCTATGACACTTTGGGGGTCATTCCGAGTTGATCGCTCGCTAGCAACTTTTTGCAGCGCTGCGATCAGGTTAAATCTCTGCAAAACTGTGCATGCGTATGCACCGTATTGCGCAGGTACATTGTACGGGTACAAAGAGGATCAGTGCTGGGTAATAGATTTAACGAAGAATCCATTCACACAGCCGATCGCAAGGTGATTGACAGAAAGAGGGCGTTTGTGGGTGTCAACTGACCGTTTTCTGGGAGTGGCTGGAAAACGCAGGCATTTCCAAGCATTTGCAGGGCGGGTGTCTGACGTCAATTCTAGGACCAAAAAGACTGAAGTGATCGCAGCGGCTGAGTAAGTCCAAAGCTACTCAGAAATTGCAAAAAACTGTTTTGTGCCGTTAGATGCAAAAGCGTTCGCACACTCACAATGCTAAAATACACTTCCCCATAGGCGGCGACTATCTGATCGCAGCGCTGCAAAAAATTGCTAGCGAGTGATCAACTCGGAATGACCCCCTTTAGCTCTTGCTTTGAACGCATTTTAGTTAGACTTGCATGTAAGAATTTAGGGCCTAATTCAGACCTGATCGTAGCCGTGCACAGCTACGGTCAGTTACTCAGACATGTGGGGGGACGCCCAGCACAGGGCTAGTCCGCCCCGCAAGTATGGCCTTACCCCCCCCCCTCCCTCTGCACAAGTACAAAAGCATCGCACAGCGGCAATGCTTTGTACTTGACGAGTACCTCCCTACCAGCGCAGCTCCTGCGCGTTGGCATGGAACTACCCATCGCTGTCCGGGCCACAGCCCGCCCCCCAGATGGTCCGAGCATGCCTGCGTTGCCCGGACCGCGCCCCCAAAACGGCGGCCAAGCGCCGCCGGCCCGCCCCCTCCCACTCAGCAACCGCCTCTGCCTGTCAATCAGGCAGAGGCAATCCCTGGCCTGAGATGGCCATCGGCTGTCTGGCATGCGCTGGCGCACTGCGGCACCAGCGTAGTTCATACCTGATCAGCTGCTGTGCGAAAACGCAAAGCAGCGATCAGGTCTGAATTAGGCCCATTGTGTGACCCACATACTTCTCAGCATGACCCATTACAGGAGGGCCAAAATGCTCTGCTCCTGGACTTTCCTCTTAATTTATGGTTGCCATCACCTGTGTTAAATTAGTTCATTGATAAGACAGGTGATGGCAGTCATACATTAGGGGGAAGTCCAGGTGCAGAGCAGGTTGTTTCTCCTGGAATGGGTCATGTTGAGAGGAATGGACCCACCATGCCAGTAGTTATATTGTTATATATGTGACAGAGACGACTGCAATTTACATCAGGTCTGTGTCCAACCTCAAGACTACAGGGTCTATGTACTAAGCCACTGGTTGCCAAATATGGTCCTCAAGCCACTCCAGCAATCCAGGTTTTAGGGATATACCTGCTTGTGCATAGATGGTATAATCAAACTGGCTGCGGTATTAATTAAGTCTCCTGTGCCTATGTAAGGAATCCTTAAAACCTGGACTGTTGGGGTGCCTTGAGGACCGCATTTGGGAACCACTATACTAAACCTTGGAGAGAGTTAAAGTGGCTGGAGATAAAGCATACCTGCCAACAGGATCCATTCCAGGAGGGTCAAAATGCTTTTTCCTGGACTTCCCTCTGAATTTATGATGGCTGTCACCGGTAGTGTAATGCCTTTCTTATAATTAACTAATTCAACAGAGGTGATGGCAGTCATAAAATAAGAGGGACGTCCAGGAGCAGAGCATTTTGTCCCTTCTGGAAAACGTTATGTTGGGAGGTATGGAGAAAGTACCAGCCAATCAGCTCTTAACTGCCATGGTACAGGTTGTGTTTGATATATGACAGGAGCTATAAGGTTGGTACTTTATCTCCGTCCATTTTAAGGGTGGGTACATAGTTAGAACAAAGGGCCAATCGTCCCGATAGTCGGACCAAATATCCTCTGGTCTAAGCCATGCAAGATTGTCCGTACACACTACAGGATGTAATAAACGACAAAACGATACCTCGTTTCAGCATTCATTACACTGCACAGTCCCACATATGATATCACCCAATTGGCCGTGCAGCACGGCCGACCAGAAGATGTTGCATGTGACCCACAGGAGAACGCCAATGTGTGTATACACTAGACAATTTGTTGTTCCAATACGACAAATATTTCTTAAATCATTGTAGTATGTACCCACCCTAAGACAGTAGAGCAATTTAAACATGCATCGGATAGATATAAGGATATCCTTACAAAGAAATAAGGATCAAATAAGCATTGAGATAAAAATATGGTAAAAAAAAGTTGCAGACTAGATGGGCCAAGTGGTTCTTATCTGCCGTCAAAGTCTATATTTCTCTTACGTCCTAAAGGATACTGGGGTTCCATTTAGTACCATGGGATATAGACGGATCCACTAGGAGCCATGGGCACTTTAAGAATTTGATAGTGTGGGCTGGCTCCTCCCTCTATGCCCCTCCTACCAGACTCAGTTTAGAAAATGTGCCCGGAGGAGCCGGACACGCTTATGGAAGCTACTGAAGAGTTTTCTGCATTTATTTTTCTGTTTATTTTCAGGCAGGACTGGATGACACCAGCCTGCCTGCTTCGTGGGACTTAAGGGGAAGGGGAATGGCCCAATCTCTTGAAGGGTTAATGGTCCCGTTCCCCGCTGAAAGGACACTGAGCTCCTGAGGGAACTATTCGCAAGCCCCACCACTGCGAGCATACATTCCCGCAGCACGCCGCCACCCCTAACAGAGCCAGAAGAATGAAGAGTGGTAAGTACTAAGCCGGCGTCTCGGCTAGCAGGTCGTCGGCTATTATGGCGGCATGAGGGTACGGAGATGCATGGCTTCTAACCGGGGTGAAAAACAGCCTTAAAAACAGTTTTCTCTCCATTTTAAGCACCAGATTACCTCAGCCAGTATAGAAAAAGTGGGAAGACCGCGTGCCATTGAGGGGGCGGGGACTTCACTATGAGCGGATCCAGCAGCTCACCAGCGCCATTTTCCCTCTGCAGTGGACACCTACGCTGACTGACAGGGACGCGCAGCTCCTCCGGAGAGACTCCAGATTACCTCAGTGGTACCAGGGGGTCATAACAGGGGGGGAGCAATTATTAGTGTACTAAGTCCCCTATCAGGGTACTTAGGCTGCGACCCGGCTAAGCTTGGCATTAGCGATAAGGGCGCGGTGAGGGATGGCTCCAATTAACTTTGTGTCTCCCTGAAGAGCTCTTTGTGGGTTAATTGTGCTTAGCCTTTTCCAGTTGTGTGTGTGTGTGTGTGTGTGCTGTCACATATACATTATGTCAGGGAAAGAGTGTGTTTCTTGTACAGCGGAGTGTTCCTCTTCACCAGGGGCTCACTACTGGGTACTCAGGGCAGTGCACCTTCACAGAATAGCGGGGCTGAACCGGAGTGGGTTAATTCCATTCCATTAAGGGAATGATCTCAAATATTTCTACAAAGCTATCCCGCAATGAGAAAGAGACGCAATATTTAAGACAGACGGTGGATGAGTTTATGAATAGAGACTCAGTCCCCAAACCAGCGTCTCAATCCCCTCCCATTTGTCTGCAAAAACGGCCCATATCCTGCAGTCTCTGACGGGTCAGACATGGAGGGGGGTGAGGTGGATTTGGAGGGGTGGGATGCTACTCTGTCACAGGGAATAGAGGCTCTTATAGAGACTATCAGAGAGGTTCTGCAAATTCCTGATAAGGTGTCAGGAGTGTGAGGAATCTTATTTTAATGTAAAAAAGCAGTCCCCAGTCACTTTTCCTGCGTCAAAGGAATAGAATACCCTGTTTGAAGAACCGTGGGTTTTTCCCGATAAGAAATTTCAAATCACTAAAAGGTTGCTCTCATCTTTTCCTTTTCTCTGGAGGATAGGAAAAAATGGGAAAATCCATTGATAGGGGATGCATCAGTTTCTAGGCCAGTGATTTTTAACCTTTTTTTACTCGCGGCACACCGAACAATATTTTAAAATTGCCAAGGCACACCATCAGTTCCCCACAGAAAAAAACCAAAACACACATTGGCCGTCACAGTAAAAAAAAATCCACACATACATTAGCCTACACAGAAAAAATAATCACATTGCTCCCCACATGAATTATTCACATTGTTCCCCCCATAAATCCATAAATCCTTATTCTCCCCACATAAATCCTATTGTTCCCCACAGGAGAACTAAAATAACAAATATTAGCCCCTACCGGTCAGCTGTCCTCCTTCCTGTCCCTCAGTGGTGGGGGTTGTTCATAGTGGAGTGCTGTGAATACTGAGCAGCGGGCGGTCGGTGTGGATGTGGGTGGGCAAGGAAAGCTGTGTATGCATGCGGGAATTGGAAGATGTGTATGCAGGCAGGTGGGCTGGCTAGGTGGTGAGACATGGCGGCCGTGACCTATGATATCACATCGCCGTGTCTTCAAGGCATAGGTCACGGCCAGAGCACGACTGATCCTCTAAGAAGAGCCCGGGCCAAGAGTTCACTCTGAAGGTGCAGGAAGCTGCTCTGGCTCCGCGGCACACCTTGCAACTGGTCGCGACACACTAGTGTGCCACGGCACACTGGTTGAAAAAGCCTGCTCTAGGCTGTCATGAAAAGTTGTTTTGCCTGTCCCTGGTGCAGCCTCATTAAAAGATACGGCTGATCGCAAAATTGAGACTACACTGAATTCCTTGTACACAGCTGCTGGGGTGGCCCAGAGACCCACTATTGCATGTGCGTGTGTCGAAGTCGGAAAAAGAAGACAATACAAATTACACACAGACTGGCGCTTCTCGGTGGTAGCGTAAGGATGCAATTGACGTGTATGGATGCACCATGCTTCTTTACCGTACATCATGATTAGAGTCGCACGGCGTGCGTTTTCCAACATGGTGGGTGTATATACAAAAAAAAGGCGCAATCACTGAGAAGCGCCATAAAGACACGCACAGACACATTTCATACAACACATAAATTACACATAGATAAAACATGTCCAGCAACAGACTTGTATTATATGGTATTTATATAATAGAGTGTAAAACCAGATATATTTGTATTATTGGAACGGAAGAAGATAAACATGACATGCTTGGTGTCAAAATGATCAGGGGAATTAGTGTTTTTTTTATGGAAATGGTTAGATTGTAGCACATTGCAACAATTAGTTATGATTAAATGTAGGAATATGAAGCCACAATTCTAATGAGAACAAAGGACATTCCTGAGAAAGCATGTGGGCAGGATCCCAGTGGCTAACCACTATCATGTCATCTTCAAGGCTGGACGTTGCTTGCATATGAACTGACCAATAACACATCATGAATAAGAGATCTCCCTCTCCTTGTCCAATAACAGAAGACTCAGTCCCAGACATGTACTTCCCACAATATACAATATATAAGTATTTTCTCCTCACCCAATAACTTCTGTTTGCTGTTTTTCTGTTGCTGTTTTGTTGCTGTTGAGGCACATTCTAAGATGGAGCGGACTGTGCATTGAGCAAATAGGGTGAAGTATGCTGGCTGTGGGCATTGAGCAAATAGGGTGAAGTATGCTGGCTGTGGCTGTATTTTGATCCTAATGTAACTACAACGGCTTCCTGTGTAATTGTAACACCGTAACTATATATATATATATATATATATATATATATATATATACTGTACATGTATTATATTGTATGCATACCCTTTTAATATCAAATATATACATCTCTGAGCGTTGGACCTCAGCCTATGTGTGCGAGTGCCTGTTTTCTCTTAATCGATGTAGTGTTTGCAACGTACAGCGCACTTTTATCGTATATGGTAATAAGATGCGCCTTGCGTCCGCAGCATATATTAACGCTGACATTTTAAATATTTATTAGAAATAATCAGAACTTCTCAGTGGATCACAAAAGCCATTGCTAAATGGTTAGGTAACCTAATTGAGGGGTTAGATTCCTTGTATAGGGGGGATGTAGTTTTACTCCTGCAGCATATACAGGACTCTGCAAACTTTATGGCGATAGCCATAAAAGAGATTGGTTTGCTTAATGCACACACCACCACTATGGCAGTGTCAGCACGCAGGGGCTTGGGGCTACGCCAGTGGACTGCTGATGCAGACTCCAGGAAAGGCAGAGAAAGGCCTACCATTCACAGGAGAGGCCTTGTTTGGAGACAAACTAGACAAATGGATCTCCAAAGCTACTGTGGGTAAGTCTACGTATCTTCCTTCCACAGCTCCCCCAGCCAGGAAAGCTTATTCAGCTTCAAATTTACAGTCCTTTCTGAAAGCCAAGTTTAAGGGAAAATCCAGAGGTGCTTCTGTGGCCTCCAGAGGTGCAAGAGGTAAACCACGCAAACCAGCAACTGCAGGTGCTCAGGAACAGAACTCAGGCACTGCTTCCTCAAAGCCTTCAGCATGATGGTGGACCGCGATGCCTGTAGGACTGTCAGGTGGGAGCCCAACTAAGGGGGTAATTCAGAGTTGATCGAAGCAGCAAATTTGTTAGCAGATGGGCAAAACCATGTGCACTGCAAATGTGGCAGATATAACATTTGCAGAGAGTTAGATTTGGGTGGGTTATATTGTTGCTTTGTAGGGTAAATACTAGCTGCTTTATTTTTAAGAAAAAAAGGGAGTACACTGAGCGCTTAGGTGAGTGAAACTGCAATATGATTGTCAGCAGCCTCTTGTAAAAGGGAATTGCCAATCCCTTAATACACAAAAATACCAAAAAAAAAACAAGTGGCGCTTAACAATCATGTAGTATGAAACATTTAATAAAAAATGCAAATAAAAGACAACTCAACAACCTCCCGGGGGTGTGATAACAATAATGTTAATAAACAATGTGGTATATCTAAACACCTGGTATTTGATTAGAGCACCAGTTAGAAACGTATAATGAAGGTTCAATTACCAATGTTAACACGGGGGTCTCAGGTTTGAACAGAGAGCAATATATACACACTAGAATGTGCAACAGCAGGATGTTTTCCAAATAAATAGCTCACAGTGGCGTGCCCACAGGTTGTTACCCGTGACCCGGGTTGAAATGCGTTGTTCAGCCAATGTGAGCAAATGTTATAATAAATGGAAATATGTGCACCTGTTGTCAATGGGCAGGAGCTTTCGATTCCTGCTTCCTGGTGCTGTCCCGTTAGCCAGGGAGATGTTGAACACCAGAGCCTCAGCGATGGATGGAAAGCGGTGCTGCGGTGCACGGGGAACTTGATTTAGCCGTCCTCACCGAGACGCTGCCGCATCCGAGAGCTCCGTATCCCCCTGCACGAAGACCGACAACTGTTGGAGCCGGAGTGATGGCAAAGGTCAGGCCAAGTGCACTGACCAGTGGCCCGTCTGTCGCTCGTGCTGCCAGGCAGTGTAGAGGCGGCTGTAACTGGAGCCGTGTAGGTTGTAAGCTGCGGGCTGGGATCCCCGAGCCGCAGCAGTCAATCTGGGTTCCCGTGCACGGCTCTGGTGGGGGATAAACGTACACAGCGGTACCGATCCTCGTAGAATGTCCTGTATTCCTTAACGCGTTTTAACGCCAACAGGGCGTCTTTCTCAAAAGGCAGGTATGCCTGGCAGCACGAGCGCCAGACGGGCCGCTGGTCAGTGCACTTGGCCTGACCTTTGCCATCACTCCGGCTCCAACAGTTGTTGGTCTCCGTGCAGGGGGATACGGAGCTCTCGGATGCGGCAGCGTCTCGGTGAGGATGGCTAAATCAGGTTCCCCGTGCACCGCAGCACCGCCCCCTGTTTAGATATACCACATTGTTTATTAACATTATTGTGATGTTTTAACATTGTATCATACCCCCGGGAGGTTGTTGCATTGTATTTTATTTGCATTTTTTATTAAATGTTTCATACTACATGATTGTTAAGCGCCACTTGGGTTTTTTTGGTGCTTTATTTTTACACTGCAATTTAGATTTCAGTTTGAACACACCCCACCCAAATTTAACTCTCTTTGTACATGTTATATCTGCCCCCCTTCAGTGCACATGGTTTTGCCCAACTGCTAACAAATTTGCTGCTGCGATCAACTCTGAATTAGGCCCTAAAATTCTTCAGTCACATCTGTTCAAATTCGTGCTGGGATCCCTGGGTCATAGATCTTATTTCTTAGGGCTACAGACTGGAGTTCCAAGAGCTCCCTCCTCAGATTCTTCAAATCAGGCTTACCAGCTTCACAAGAGGCAAGTATAACTTTACAGCAGGCCATTCAAAAAGTGGTACAGACTCAGGTCATTGTTCCAGTTCCACCTCACCTGCACAACAAGGGGTACTATTCCAACTTGTTTGTAGTACCGAAAGCGGACGGTTCGGTACGACCAATTCTGAACCTCAAGTCCTTGAAACCATACTTAAGAGTGTTCATGTTCAATATTGAGTCTCTGAGAGCAGTGTTCTCAGGTCTGGAGGAGAGGAAATATCTAGTGTCTCTGGATATCAAGGATGCGTACCTTCACATTCCGATCTAGCCGCCTCATCAGGCTTATCTACGTTTTGCACTGCAGGACTGTCACTACCAGTTCCAGGCCCTGCCATTTGGTCTCTCCATGGCACCGAGGGTGTTCACCAAAGTGTTGGCAGAGATGATGTTTATACTACGCAAGCAGGGAGTGAACATAATTCCATACCTGGATGATCTTCTGATAAAGGCGCTGTCCAGGAAGAGGTTGCTGGATAGCAGTGGTCTCTCAACCAAACTTCTCCAGGATCCCGGGTGGATTCTGAAAATTTCGAAATCTCACCTAGAGCCAACACGGAGGCTCCGATTCCTGGGAATTATACTGGACATGGAGTCGCAGAAAGTGTTCCTTCCGTTGGAAAGGGAATTGGTAATCCAGTAAATGGTTCGGGATGTCCTGAAGCCAACCCAGATATTGGTGCATCTATGCATTCGCCTTCTGGGGAAAATGGTGGCCTCTTACGAGGTGCTTCAATACGGAAGGTTTCATGCAAGACCCTTCCAGTTCGATCTGTTGGACAAATGGTCCGGATTGCATCTTCACATGCACCAGAGGATCCGTCTGTTGCCAAAAGCCAGGATCTCCCTTCTGTGGTGGCTACAGATTTGTCACCTCGTCGAGCGTCGGAGGTTCAGAATTCAGGACTGGATCTTATTAACCACGGACGCAAGCCTCAGAGGTTGGGGAGCAGTCACCCAGGGGGTGCAGTTTCAAGGAAGATGGTCAAGTCAGGAAGTCATCCTTCCAATCAACATTCTGGAACTCAGGGCCATATACAACGCCCTTCTGCAGGCCTCTTATCTTCTTTATGATCGGGCCATTCAGGTCCAGTCAGACAATGTGACGGCAGGGATGTACATGAACCGACAGGGCGGAACGAAAAGCAGATCATCAATGTCAGAGGTGTCAAGAATTATCTTCTGGGCAGAAAAAAATGCAGTGGCGTTGTCAGCGGTCTTCATTCCGGGAGTAGACAACTGGGAAGCAGACTTCCTCAGCAGACACGACTTGCACCCGGGGGAGTGCGGCCTTCACCCGGAAGTGTTCAGGTGCTTGACATGTCGGTGGGGATATCCACAAATCAACATGATGGCCTCTCGTCTCAACAAGAAGACCCACAGGCAGCGGCGGTAGACGCTCTGACGACTTCCTGGATCTATCAGATGGTGTACGTGTTTCCTCCATTTCCTCTGATCCCAAGAATTCTCAAAAGAATAAAAAGGGAAAAGTTTCAAGCAATACTCATTGCTCTGGACTGGCCAAGAAGGGCCTGGTACGCGGACCTTCTGGAGATGCTCTTCGAAGATCCGTGGCCTCTACCTCTTTGCGAGGATCTTCTGCAACAGGGCCCGTTTGTCTATCAGGACTTACCGCGGCTACGTTTGATGGCATAGAAGTTGAACGGCTGATTCTAGCCAGAAGAGGGATCCCTAACAAAGTTATCCCGACTATGATCCAAGCCAGGAAGGTGGTAACGTCTAAACATTACCACCGTATTTCAGGGGCAAACGCAGGATTTTTAGGGGGAGGGGGGGTTCCAGATTTTTATATATATATATATATATATATATATATATATAGATATATATAGATATATAAATATATATATATATATATATATAAATATATATATATATATATATATATATATATAGATGGATAGATAGATAGATAGATAGATATATAGATAGATAGATAGATAGTGTCTGTGTACACGGAATTCCACCCCCTTACAGTCCCGACAGTCGGAATGACGACTAACAGGGACTATTTCCACTCATGGGTGTCCATGCCACAAATAGAGTGGGAATATAACCTGCTGCGAGCGGTCTCCTGACCTCCGGTCACGCATACCAAACCCATATTGACACATAGACAGATATATATATATCTCCATATCACAGAGCGAGAGAGATGGGGGCATGGAGAAAGAGAGAGAGACCTGGGGGGAGGGGAGAGAGGGAGGCTTGAGGACAGAGAGGGCCATGGGGAAAGATACCAGTTTACCAGTGTAGGCAGAACTGGCAACAGACAGTTCTTATAAAGCAGGGTGTGCGAAAGGGCTCTCCCGGGCTGCAGATCCGGGATTCCTTCTGACAAGACCGCTGCTACGTCCTTTGTTTTCTCCACCCGGCGGTGTATAGGAGCAGGGCTGTTAGGTGTAGCACGTTTGTTACCCCTGGTGTGTCCCTTTCTGGCTGCTGGCTGAGGATGGGCTAGTTGGAGGGCATTAGACTTTCCTTCTGTTCCAGTAATATTCCCCTCTTTAAGTGCTGGGTAGGGTTTCCCCAAAATGCGTGAAGTCCCTGACTGCCTTAACTGGGCGCTTGGTCCCTAAACAGTAGCGAATGCAGGATGATGGCAGCAAAGGAAGAGGCTGACTGTTAATATGGGCTGAAAGGTTAGTGACAGGAGAAGCATGGGGGCAAGCCGGAATGATAGCTGGGTATGAGGAGAGGAGAAGATGGTTACTACCTGTCAGCCACTGCCGTTCTGTCTTCTCTGTCCTGTCTGAGCAGCGCTCTGGACTCGTGCTGGGATGCGGCACCGTCTCTCGCCTTCTCCCTCTGTGGAGGTTGTTTGACTGCCACTCCAGTTCCCGCACCAGGTACCTTCAGCTGGCAGGGTCTCTCCCGTTGTCCTCGGCGCCCACACTACACTTGCTGCCGGGTCCTCTCTTGACCTGGTGCGGCACCCACTGCCTCAGTTCTCACAGCAGCGCATTTCTTTCCGGGCATAGCCACGACTCTATTGCCGCCTGGAGCTCTCCCTCTCCACTGCTGTACACTGCTCACTGCTCCATCTGCCGCCTTAGAGGAGATGTGCACTGCATTCAAGCAGACACAGCTGCCGGAGCTCCTCAATTAAAAAAGAAAATGCTGCAGTAATATCGGTCAGCTTCACTGATATATCGGTGGGCGGGGGGGGTTCTGGGTACCCCCCGCCCCCCTGCGGATGGTATTTGGAAGAAATACATCACTTGGTGGGAGAGCAGAACTTATTCTGCAGTGGAATTTCACCTGGTTTCCTGCTTTTTCTGCAGGCAGGTGTGGAAGTGGGCCTACGTCTGGGTTCCATAGAAGTCCAGATTTCAGCCTTGTCCATTTTCTTTAAAAAACCATTGGCTTCTCTCCCTGAGGTCCAGACGTTTTTGAGAGGAGTTCTGTGCATCCAACCTCCCTTTGTGCCTCCCACGGCGCCTTGGGATCTTAATTTGGTGCTGCAGTTCCTCCAATCGGACTGGTTTGAAGTAGTGATGTGCACGGGAAATATTTCGGGTTTTGTGTTTTGGTTTTGGATTCGGTTCCGCGGCCGTGTTTTGGATTCGGACGCGTTTTGGCAAAACCTCCCTGAAAATTTTTTGTCGGATTCGGGTGTGTTTTGGATTCGTTTTTTTTTACAAAAAACCCTCAAAAACAGCTTAAATCATAGAATTTGGGGGTCATTTTGATACCATAGTATTATTAACCTCAATAACCATAATTTCCACTCATTTCCAGCCTATTCTGAACACCTCACAATATTATTTTTAGTCCTGAAATTTGCACCGAGGTCGCTTGATGACTAAGCTAAGTGACCCAAGTGGCCAACACAAACACCTGGCCCATCTAGGAGTTGCACTGCAGTGTCAGACAGGATGGCCGATTTAAAAAATAGTCCCCAGACAGCACATGATGCAAAGAAAAAAAGAGGTGCAATGAGGTAGCTGTGTGACTAAGCTAAGCGACCCAAGTGGCCAACACAAACACCTGGCCCATCTAGGAGTTGCACTGCAGTGTCAGACAGGATGGCCGATTTAAAAAATAGTCCCCAGACAGCACATGATGCAAAGAAAAAAAGAGGTGCACCAAGGTCGCTGGATGGCTAAGCTAAGCGATCCAAGTGGCCGACACAAACACCTGGCCCACCTAGGAGCGGCACTGCAGTTTTCTAGCGAGAGGATGGGTGCTTCCATCCTCATGTGAATCTGAACCACTAGCCATGAACATAGGCCAGGGCCTCAGCCGTTCCTTGCCACTCCGTGTCGTAAATGGCATATTGGCAAGTTTACGCTTCTCATCAGATGCTTTTAATTTTGATTTTTGGGTCATTTTACTGAACTTTTGTAGTATACTTGACGACACAGAGGTCGAGCAATGGACTACTGTACCGTACTGCTAAATATATACTGGTGGTCAGCAAAATTCTGCACTCTATATGGAGTAGTGATGAGCGGGTTCGGTTCCTCGAAATCCGAACCCCCCCGAACGAATACGAATCTCGCGAGAATCCGACAGCGGGATGACGACGTTCGGGCGCGTTCCGGTTATCCGAGCAAGGTGGGAAGATCCGAGTCTGCCTCTGACCCGTGTAAAATGGGTGAAGTTCGGGGGGGGTTCGGATTTCGAGGAACCGAACCCGCTCATCACTAGTTTGAATCATTACAGGAGGTGGATGTAAAATATCTTACGTGGAAGACTGTCACACTTTTGGCCTTGGTTCAGCAAGACGTATGTCGGAGCTGAGGGCTTTGGGGGGTCATTCCGAGTTGATCGCACGCTGCCGATTTTCGCAGCGATTAGGTAAAAAAAAAGCAAAACTGCGCATGCGTATGCACCGCAATGTGCACGTGCGTCGTATGGGTACAAACAGCATCATTGCTGTGCACTGCTTCTAGCGACGATTCCATTTGTACAGCCCATCGCAAGGAGATTGACAGGAAGAGGGCGTTTATGGGTGTCAACTGACCGTTTTCTGGGAGTGGTAGTTAAAACGCAGGCGTGTCCAAGCGTTTGCAGGGCGGGAAACTGACATTAATTCCGGGACCTCCGTCGCTGGAATCATCGCACAGGATAAGTAACTACAGGGCTAGTCTTGTTTTGCACAAAAAAGTTTTGTACCGCTTTGCTGCACATGCGATCGCACACTTACAAAGCTAAAATACACTCCCCCGTGGGAGGCGACTATGCGTTTGCATGGCTGCTAAAAGTAGCTAGCGAGCGATCAACTCGGAATGAGGGCCTGTGTCTCACAAGAGCCCTTATTTAATTTTCCATGAGGACAGAGCTGAACTCAGAACTCGTCAGCAATTTATTCCGAAAGTGGTGTCTGCGTTTTACATCAACCAACCTATTATGATTCTGGTTATAACCGACACTTCCGCTACTTCAAAGTCTTTGGATGTTGTGAGGGCTTTGAAGGTATACGTAAAGAGGACGGCTCGTCACAGGAAATCCGACTCGCTGTTCGTTTTATATGATCCCAATAAATCTGGGTGTCCTGCTTCAAAGCAGACAATTGCACGCTGGATCAGGCTCACTATCCAGCATGCTTATTCTACGGCAGGTTTGCCAGTTCCAAAATCTGTACAGGCCCACTCTACTGGGTCGGTGGGTTCTTCCTGGGCGGCTGCCCGGGGTTTCTCGGCTTTACAGCTTTGCTGAGCGCTATTTGGTCAGGTTCGAACACGTTTGCTAAGTTCTACAAGTTGGATACTTTGGCCTCTGAGGACCTTCAGTTTGGTCAATCAGTTCTGCAGGAACCTCAGCACTCTCTCACCAGGTTTGGGAGCTTTGGCACATCCCCATGGTACTAAATTAAACCCCAGTATCCTCTAGGATGTAAGAGAAAATAGGATTTTAATTACCTACAGGTAAATCCTTTTCTTGTAGTCCGTAGAGGATACTGGGCGCCCGTCCGGTGCTTCGTTCTTCCTGCACTGTTACTTGGTTAAGTATTGTTGGTTCAGCTGTTGCTGTTCCTGTTTAAAGTTGGATTAGCATAGCTTTCCTCTGTTTGTGTGTGCTGGTTCGGAATCTCACCACTATCTTTATCCTCTCAAAGTATGTCCGTCTCTTCGGGCACAGTTTCCTAGACTGAGTCTGGTAGCAGGGGCATAGAGGGAGGAGCCAGCACACACTATCAAATTCTTAAAGTGCCTATGGCTCCTCGTGGACCCGTCTTTACCCCATGGTACTAAATGGAACCCCAGTATCCTCTACGGACTACGAGAAAAGGATTTACCGGTAGGTAATTAAAATCTTATTTTCTAAACCCGATGGTGTGCATACATTGACGATTCTATGGCACATGTCCAGAATGAGTCCTGCATCATCACACGCAGTACCCACTGGGCTGAAGACATTTGGGAACAAGGTGAGGGAGGTGACAACCTCAGTTTGTGGAAGTACCAAGGCCAGGGTTTGCGCCTTCCGATGCATACTTCCTAGCTGCAAGGGCCAGTCTGAGTAACCGGGTTAGATGGCCAATGGTCTTGCACATGTTCCAAAGCTGCATCTTAGGAAGCAGCACTTGGACCTGTGATGCTGTCTTTTCCCCTCAGGCGCCTCCTGCGTCCAAAGACTGAGCAGCATGTGAACTGCATCCATCTCTAAGTCAGGCCCATGAACACCACAAAGACAAGAGGCTGACTTACTCATATCAACATTTATTGATATTGCTTTAAAAGTTTGCAGACTTCAGCGTATATTAGACTTCACAAAGTTCAACTCTTCGTCTTCATGTTTAATTGCCTATTGTCATTATAGTCTTCTGCTGTCTACCCATTAGTCTGCATTTATACTTTTTAACATCAATAGTTTTTATTGAATTTTATATTGAATGCAAAAAGGGAATAAAGAAAGGAGGGGGTACAGAAAAAAAAGCCAGGGTGGGGAGGGATGCACACGTCAATAAAATGCAACTGGCATATAGAACAGATAGCATAACACTAAGTAGGTATACAGGTATCCTAGACATGTTAACAGTTTGAAATGCACATAGGTAGTTCAATATAGATTATCTACTCCATCTCTAGAAACCGGTGGGAATCGGTTGATAACATAATAAATGTAATGTCTAGTAAAAAGGACCATAGTGGAAAGTATGGGAGATAGAGCACTCAGGAAGTAGAGGGTTCCTCATTCAGACTGAATTGTATAGGGGACAGCCCCGGGTGTGATATGTGGGTGGAGCCCTCCCCCTCCGTGACGTATTCATGCCAATGGAACCATTTCACCATGGGAGAGGAGGCAGAGGAGGAATAAGGCATACATTCGGTTTCCATAGTATAATGAAAATTAACTTTATGAAACACCTTTAGAACAGGTGGGACCGCCACCTGCTTCCAGGCTTGAGCCAGGGTTGCCCTTGCTGCTATACAGATGTGTCCCAACAAGTACCTCTGGGAGGATGATACCTCCAGGGGATACATATGTAGGAGAGCCAGATCTGGGGATGGGCTTAAAGATAGGCCTAGAACTTTATTTATTAGCGTAAATACCTCTGCCCAGAAAGTTTGGAGAAGGGGACACGACCAGAAAATATGGTATACATGCCCTATCTCTCCGCAATTTCTCCAGCATAGTGGTGAACAGGAGGGCCAGAAGGTGTGCAGTCTGTCTGGGGTCAGATATAATCTATTCAGTAGTTTAACATGCATTTCTGAATGATTTAAACAGCGAGACATGCGAAATGTTAAACGGTATAATTTCTCCCATTGTGCCTCTGCTATGGGAATACCCAAGTCTCCCTCCCAGCGCCTCTGAGCATTAGACTTTTGGTATGGGACTAATGAGATGAGTGTGTTGTACCAATAAGTTATATCTTTAGTTGATGAAGATAATACTATGCGGGATCGGATAGACTGAGCCAGAGAGCTGGGGGGAGTTTGTACTGTGGGTAGGCTTTGGAACCAGTGTCTGATCTGGAAGTAGTGAAACAGTTCAGCACTTGGGAGGGAGAATTTATTGTGTAATTGGGCGAATGTAAGGAAGGTAGTTCCGTCCAATAAGTCTCCAAGGGTATGAATATTACAAGCAGTCCACGTAGAGATGTGTAAGTTGGGAATTAGCTTACTCACTGCTTTAAGTGAAAGGGTCGTGTGGGGGGTAGTAATGCTAGGAAGTTTACTCATCAAATTATCCCATATTCGTAAGGAAGAAGCCGTAGAGGGAAGAACATTCAAACCATTTGGACGGAGGACCTTAGGAGTCCAAAGCAAATCTGCTAAGGGGTATCCTATGCACCCGACCTCCTCAATGTGAGCCCAGAGGGGAGCGGGATTGGATATGTTCCAAGATTTCAATTGGGCAAGCACACATGCTTCCTGGTACATACTTAGGTCAGGCAATGCGAGGCCTCCTCTATGTCGGGGAAGAATCATTCTAGCGTGTGCTAGTTTTGGGGTGTGTGATTTCCATAGGTATTTCTTCAGAACTACTTTGCATTTATCGAGGTACGGTTTGGGAAAAGAATAGGGTATAGTGCGAAATAAATACATGAGTTTGGGTAGTAAGGACATTTTAAAGGCCGATAAACGTCCCAGCCAGGATATCTCATACAGCAACCACGAGGATGTCAGGGTCTGGAGAGTGAGTATCAGGGGGGGGGAGATTTAAATCGAACACAGCCGAGGAGGTAGGGGGGATATGTATCCCGAGGTATGTAAGTGAGTTGAGTTTCCAGTTGTATGGATATTGAGAACGTAAAGCGGCCGTGAGTGTATCGGGTAATTGGATCGGCAAGGCTTCGGTTTTCGTTGTATTCAGTTTGTAGTATGATGCCTCACTGAAGTCGTGTAATATGGAATGTAGTTTCGGGAGAGAGGAGGAGGGTTGAGATACAAAGAGGAGAACGTCGTCGGCAAAGAGACACAATTTATGGGCGAGTCCGCCATGGGTCAGGCCTGGGAATGCAGCATCTGCTCTAATTTTAGCTGCCAGGGGTTCAATACCAAGAGCATATATCAAAGGTGAGAGAGGGCAGCCTTGGCGGGTACCATTAGTGATTGGGAAGGCGTCCGACAGAAATCCATTACTAAAAACTCTAGCTGACGGTAGGGTATATAATGCTAAGATTGACGCCAGAATCTGGGCCGAGAAACCAAATTTAATCAAAACAGTGCGCATATATAGCCAATTCAATCTGTCGAACGCCTTCTCAGCATCCAATGAGAGTAATAAGAATCCCTCTGTGCCAGGGGCCCTATCTATCAGGTTAAAAACTCTGCGGGTATTGTCAGAGGCCTGTCTGCCAGGCATAAACCCAGCTTGATCAGGATGAATCAATAGCGGTAGATAAACACTAAGTCGGGATGCTATCAATTTAGCATATATCTTGACATCACTATTAAGTAATGCGATTGGTCTGTAGTTTTGACAGTGGGCAGGGTCTTTCCCAGGCTTGGGGATAGCTACTACCTGAGCCTCCAGCATTTCTTTAGGGAAGGTTGCAGTATTAGTAATCTCATTAAACAGAGCGGTCAAGGTGGGGGATAGGCGGTCAGCAAAGGAAGCGTAGAAGTCGTTAATAAACCCATCGGGGCCTGGGGCTTTATTCTTAGGTAGAGCTTTAATAGTGGATTCGACCTCTGTTACGGTCCAAGGAGCATTTAAGGCGTCTAGTTGGTCGTGAGTTAGGGTAGGGAGATTAATAGAAGAAAGGAACGTTTGAATAGTGTCGGGGGTAGGTTGGGATGTAAGGGGGTCAGAATGTAAGTTATACAGTTTAGTATAATAGTCTGCGAATTGGTTAGCAATATCTAATGGGTTAGCAAGCTTAGAGCCTGTAGGGGAAAGGATGAATTTAATTCTGTTACGAGCTTGTTGGGCACGGAGTCTGCGAGCTAGCATTTTACCGGGTCTGTTACCTACTAAATAGAATTTCTGCCATAGTCTATTGAGAGCTATTTGGGTTCTAAAAACCAAGAGTTTTTGTAATTGGCTGCGGATGTCAGCAAGTTCCTTACGTAAAAGTCGAGTGGGGTGTAACTTATTCTTGTCTTCAGCTATTTTAAGTCTTTTTTCCAAATCTAGTTGGAGTCTTTTGGCTTGCTTTTTAAGCGTTGCTCCAGCCTGAATAGCAGAGCCACGGACAACCGCTTTTAACGCACACCAGTAGTTTGGTAATGATGTATCCGAAGGGGAATTGGTATCTGTATATAGGGATAAGCTGTCTGAGATAATCTTTTTGGCCAACGCGTCATGCAACAAATGGGGAGATAGTCGCCATGGTCTGGGGGGAGCGGGGGCAGGTCCAATGTGCCACTTCCAAAATAATGGAGCATGGTCGGACCAGGTGATAGGTAGGATATCCACCCCACCAGATTCCTGCAAGGTCCATTTATCGCATAACACGAGGTCAATTCGTGAGTATGAATTGTGAACTGGTGAAAAGAACGTGTAGTCTCTGCCTGAGGGGTTGCTAATTCGCCAAATATCATATAAGTCAAATTCTGCTACCACATTGCGCAGCGCTAGTGAGGGGCCAGAGCGAGTTTTAGGTGTAGTTGAAGAGGGCTGGGACGATTTATCCAGTTTGGGGTCAGGTACTAAGTTAAAGTCTCCTAAGAGGATTAGAGAGCCGACCCGAACCTTCTGGATAAGTAAGCATAGCTTCCGAATAAAGGCCACTTGATTCGAGTTCGGTGCGTATAGAGATACTATTGTGACGGATTTACCCTCCAAAATACCTGTGAGAATTAAGTACCGGCCTGCTTTGTCTGCAATTTGTGAGTGGAGAATAAAGGGGACACCCTCTCTAAACAGCAGAGCTACTCCATTTCTTTTAAAGGGTCCGTTAGCGAAGAAACCAGTAGTGAACCTATGATCCTTCAATACAGGGGGGTTATGTGAGGAAAAGTGAGTTTCCTGTAGGGCAACTATATCGGCTTTATACTTATGGAAGGAGGATAGGGCTAATCTACGTTTATTGGGGGAGTTTAAGCCCTTAACGTTCAATGAGAGAATACCAACCATACTTATTCAGTTAGAATATCATGCAAGTGACGGCATCCCATCCGGATGGGGGGAGGGAGGGGGGGGATACAAAAATCACGGAAACAGGGCGATATGCATAGATATAGTAAAGCAAAAGGGAAAGAAAAGTAAATCGACCCAGTACATCGGGTCTGCATAGCTACTGCAGGGGAAAAATGAATGCAGTAGAGAAACGAGGGGCAGGCGGACTCTTCAATCCGCCCAGAGTCAGTAAGAAAACAAACAGTTAATATATAAGGGGAATAACTGCACATCTCTATCTAAACATATGTGGTACGAGGGGTATAAATACACATCAGAAAAACACAAATATATCACAAGTGCACTGGCGTATATTGCCAGCGGGAAGACCGCCGTCTGCTGCCTTTAACGAATACTAGAAAGATAGGCCAGTGAACAGGTAAACAGGTAAACTGGGGCGAAAGTTGAGGGACCACATTTAAGTAGAAGAGTATGCGCTATATGAATTAGTGGGAACACGGTGTATCTCACCTAGAGGGTTCGAGAGCCGTAAGGGCTACCATAGACAGAATATAATATAGACGGTAAGTCTAACGAAATACGAAAAGGCATGTTAGAACTAGAGATGAGCGCCTGAAATTTTTCGGGTTTTGTGTTTTGGTTTTGGGTTCGGTTCCGCGGCCGTGTTTTGGGTTCGAACGCGTTTTGGCAAAACCTCACCGAATTATTTTTGTCGGATTCGGGTGTGTTTTGGATTCGGGTGTTTTTTTCCAAAAACACTAAAAAACAGCTTAAATCATAGAATTTGGGGGTCATTTTGATCCCAAAGTATTATTAACCTCAAAAACCATAATTTACACTCATTTTCAGTCTATTCTGAATACCTCACACCTCACAATATTATTTTTAGTCCTAAAATTTGCACCGAGGTCGCTGTGTGAGTAAGATAAGCGACCCTAGTGGCCGACACAAACACCGGGCCCATCTAGGAGTGGCACTGCAGTGTCACGCAGGATGTCCCTTCCAAAAAACCCTCCCCAAACAGCACATGACGCAAAGAAAAAAAGAGGCGCAATGAGGTAGCTGTGTGAGTAAGATTAGCGACCCTAGTGGCCGACACAAACACCGGGCCCATCTAGGAGTGGCACTGCAGTGTCACGCAGGATGTCCCTTCCAAAAAACCCTCCCCAAACAGCACATGACGCAAAGAAAAAAAGAGGCGCAATGAGGTAGCTGACTGTGTGAGTAAGATTAGCGACCCTAGTGGCCGACACAAACACCGGGCCCATCTAGGAGTGGCACTGCAGTGTCACGCAGGATGGCCCTTCCAAAAAACCCTCCCCAAACAGCACATGACGCAAAGAAAAAAAGAGGCGCAATGAGGTAGCTGACTGTGTGAGTAAGATTAGCGACCCTAGTGGCCGACACAAACACCGGGCCCATCTAGGAGTGGCACTGCAGTGTCACGCAGGATGTCCCTTCCAAAAAACCCTCCCCAAACAGCACATGACGCAAAGAAAAAAAGAGGCGCAATGAGGTAGCTGTGTGAGTAAGATTAGCGACCCTAGTGGCCGACACAAACACCGGGCCCATCTAGGAGTGGCACTGCAGTGTCACGCAGGATGTCCCTTCCAAAAAACCCTCCCCAAACAGCACATGACGCAAAGAAAAAAAGAGGCGCAATGAGGTAGCTGACTGTGTGAGTAAGATTAGCGACCCTAGTGGCCGACACAAACACCGGGCCCATTTAGGAGTGGCACTGCAGTGTCACGCAGGATGTCCCTTCCAAAAAACCCTCCCCAATCAGCACATGATGCAAAGAAAAAGAAAAGAAAAAAGAGGTGCAAGATGGAATTATCCTTGGGCCCTCCCACCCACCCTTATGTTGTATAAACAAAACAGGACATGCACACTTTAACCAACCCATCATTTCAGTGACAGGGTCTGCCACACGACTGTGACTGATATGACGGGTTGGTTTGGACCCCCCCCAAAAAAGAAGCAATTAATCTCTCCTTGCACAAACTGGCTCTACAGAGGCAAGATGTCCACCTCATCTTCACCCTCCGATATATCACCGTGTACATCCCCCTCCTCACAGATTATCAATTCGTCCCCACTGGAATCCACCATCTCAGCTCCCTGTGTACTTTGTGGAGGCAATTGCTGCTGGTCAATGTCTCCGCGGAGGAATTGATTATAATTCATTTTAATGAACATCATCTTCTCCACATTTTCTGGATGTAACCTCGTACGCCGATTGCTGACAAGGTGAGCGGCGGCACTAAACACTCTTTCGGAGTACACACTTGTGGGAGGGCAACTTAGGTAGAATAAAGCCAGTTTGTGCAAGGGCCTCCAAATTGCCTCTTTTTCCTGCCAGTATAAGTACGGACTGTGTGACGTGCCTACTTGGATGCGGTCACTCATATAATCCTCCACCATTCTATCAATGTTGAGAGAATCATATGCAGTGACAGTAGACGACATGTCCGTAATCGTTGTCAGGTCCTTCAGTCCGGACCAGATGTCAGCATCAGCAGTCGCTCCAGACTGCCCTGCATCACCGCCAGCGGGTGGGCTCGGAATTCTGAGCCTTTTCCTCGCACCCCCAGTTGCGGGAGAATGTGAAGGAGGAGATGTTGACAGGTCGCGTTCCGCTTGACTTGACAATTTTGTCACCAGCAGGTCTTTCAACCCCAGCAGACCTGTGTCTGCCGGAAAGAGAGATCCAAGGTAGGCTTTAAATCTAGGATCGAGCACGGTGGCCAAAATGTAGTGCTCTGATTTCAACAGATTGACCACCCGTGAATCCTTGTTAAGCGAATTAAGGGCTGCATCCACAAGTCCCACATGCCTAGCGGAATCGCTCCCTTTTAGCTCCTTCTTCAATGCCTCCAGCTTCTTCTGCAAAAGCCTGATGAGGGGAATGACCTGACTCAGGCTGGCAGTGTCTGAACTGACTTCACGTGTGGCAAGTTCAAAGGGCATCAGAACCTTGCACAACGTTGAAATCATTCTCCACTGCACTTGAGACAGGTGCATTCCATCTCCTATATCGTGCTCAATTGTATAGGCTTGAATGGCCTTTTGCTGCTCCTCCAACCTCTGAAGCATATAGAGGGTTGAATTCCACCTCGTTACCACTTCTTGCTTCAGATGATGGCAGGGCAGGTTCAGTAGTTTTTGGTGGTGCTCCAGTCTTCTGTACGTGGTGCCTGTACGCCGAAAGTGTCCCGCAATTTTTCTGGCCACCGACAGCATCTCTTGCACGCCCCTGTCGTTTTTTAAAAAATTCTGCACCACCAAATTCAAGGTATGTGCAAAACATGGGACGTGCTGGAATTTGCCCATATTTAATGCACACACAATATTGCTGGCGTTGTCCGATGCCACAAATCCACAGGAGAGTCCAATTGGGGTAAGCCATTCCGCGATGATCTTCCTCAGTTGCCGTAAGAGGTTTTCAGCTGTGTGCGTATTCTGGAAAGCGGTGATACAAAGCGTAGCCTGCCTAGGAAAGAGTTGGCGTTTGCGAGATGCTGCTACTGGTGCCGCCGCTGCTGTTCTTGCGGCGGGAGTCCATACATCTACCCAGTGGGCTGTCACAGTCATATAGTCCTGACCCTGCCCTGCTCCACTTGTCCACATGTCCGTGGTTAAGTGGACATTGGGTACAACTGCATTTTTTAGGAGACTGGTGAGTCTTTTTCTGACGTCCGTGTACATTCTCGGTATCGCCTGCCTAGAGAAGTGGAACCTAGATGGTATTTGGTAACGGGGGCACACTGCCTCAATAAATTGTCTAGTTCCCTGTGAACTAACGGCGGATACCGGACGCACGTCTAACACCAACATAGTTGTCAAGGACTCAGTTATCCGCTTTGCAGTAGGATGACTGCTGTGATATTTCATCTTCCTCGCAAAGGACTGTTGAACAGTCAATTGCTTACTGGAAGTAGTACAAGTGGGCTTACGACTTCCCCTCTGGGATGACCATCGACTCCCAGCGGCAACAACAGCAGCGCCAGCAGCAGTAGGCGTTACACGCAAGGATGCATCGGAGGAATCCCAGGCAGGAGAGGACTCGTCAGACTTGCCAGTGACATGGCCTGCAGGACTATTGGCATTCCTGGGGAAGGAGGAAATTGACACTGAGGGAGTTGGTGGGGTGGTTTGCGTGAGCTTGGTTACAAGAGGAAGGGATTTACTGGTCAGTGGACTGCTTCCGCTGTCACCCAAAGTTTTTGAACTTGTCACTGACTTATTATGAATGCGCTGCAGGTGACGTATAAGGGAGGATGTTCCGAGGTGGTTAACGTCCTTACCCCTACTTATTACAGCTTGACAAAGGGAACACACGGCTTGACACCTGTTGTCCGCATTTCTGGTGAAATACCTCCACACCGAAGAGCTGATTTTTTTGGTATTTTCACCTGGCATGTCAACGGCCATATTCCTCCCACGGACAACAGGTGTCTCCCCGGGTGCCTGACTTAAACAAACCACCTCACCATCAGAATCCTCCTGGTCAATTTCCTCCCCAGCGCCAGCAACACCCATATCCTCCTCATCCTGGTGTACTTCAACACTGACATCTTCAATCTGACTATCAGGAACTGGACTGCGGGTGCTCCTTCCAGCACTTGCAGGGGGCGTGCAAATGGTGGAAGGCACATGCTCTTCACGTCCAGTGTTGGGAAGGTCAGGCATCGCAACCGACACAATTGGACTCTCCTTGTGGATTTGGGATTTCAAAGAACGCACAGTTCTTTGCGGTGCTTTTGCCAGCTTGAGTCTTTTCAGTTTTCTAGCGAGAGGCTGAGTGCTTCCATCCTCATGTGAAGCTGAACCACTAGCCATGAACATAGGCCAGGGCCTCAGCCGTTCCTTGCCACTCCGTGTGGTAAATGGCATATTGGCAAGTTTACGCTTCTCCTCCGACAATTTTATTTTAGGTTTTGGAGTCCTTTTTTTACTGATATTTGGTGTTTTGGTTTTGACATGCTCTGTACTATGCCATTGGGCATCGGCCTTGGCAGACGACGTTGCTGGCATTTCATCGTCTCGGCCATGACTAGTGGCAGCAGCTTCAGCACGAGGTGGAAGTGGATCTTGATCTTTCCCTAATTTTGGAACCTCAACATTTTTGTTCTCCATATTTTAATAGGCACAACTAAAAGGCACCTCAGGTAAACAATGCAGATGGATGGATTGGATACTAGTATACAATTATGGACGGGCTGCCGAGTGCCGACACAGAGGTAGCCACAGCCGTGAACTACCGCACTGTACTGTGTCTGCTGCTAATATATAGACTGGTTGATAAAGAGATAGTATACTCGTAACTAGTATGTATGTATAAAGAAAGAAAAAAAAACCACGGTTAGGTCACTGGTATATACAATTATGGACGGGCTGCCGAGTGCCGACACAGAGGTAGCCACAGCCGTGAACTACCGCACTGTACTGTGTCTGCTGCTAATATATAGACTGGTTGATAAAGAGATAGTATACTCGTAACTAGTATGTATGTATAAAGAAAGAAAAAAAAACCACGGTTAGGTCACTGGTATATACAATTATGGACGGGCTGCCGAGTGCCGACACAGAGGTAGCCACAGCCGTGAACTACCGCACTGTACTGTGTCTGCTGCTAATATATAGACTGGTTGATAAAGAGATAGTATACTCGTAACTAGTATGTATGTATAAAGAAAGAAAAAAAAACCACGGTTAGGTCACTGGTATATACAATTATGGACGGGCTGCGGAGTGCCGACACAGAGGTAGCCACAGCCGTGAACTACCGCACTGTACTGTGTCTGCTGCTAATATATAGACTGGTTGATAAAGAGATAGTATACTCGTAACTAGTATGTATGTATAAAGAAAGAAAAAAAAACCACGGTTAGGTGGTATATACAATTATGGACGGGCTGCCGAGTGCCGACACAGAGGTAGCCACAGCCGTGAACTACCGCACTGTACTGTGTCTGCTGCTAATATATAGACTGGTTGATAAAGAGATAGTATACTCGTAACTAGTATGTATGTATAAAGAAAGAAAAAAAAACCACGGTTAGGTCACTGGTATATACAATTATGGACGGGCTGCCGAGTGCCGACACAGAGGTAGCCACAGCCGTGAACTACCGCACTGTACACTGGTTGATAAAGAGATAGTAGTATACTCGTAACAACTAGTATGACGACGGTATAAAGAATGAAAAAAAAACCACGGTTAGGTGGTATATAATACAATTATGGTTGGACGGACTGCCTGCCGAGTGCCGACACAGAGGTAGCCACAGCCGTGAACTACCGCACTGTACACTGGTTGATAAAGAGATAGTAGTATACTCGTAACAACTAGTATGACGACGGTATAAAGAATGAAAAAAAAACCACGGTTAGGTGGTATATAATACAATTATGGTTGGACGGACTGCCTGCCGAGTGCCGACACAGAGGTAGCCACAGCCGTGAACTACCGCACTGTACACTGGTTGATAAAGAGATAGTAGTATACTCGTAACAACTAGTATGACGACGGTATAAAGAACGAAAAAAAAACCACGGTTAGGTGGTATATATTATAATACAATTATGGATGGACGGACTGCCTGCCGAGTTCCGACACAGAGGTAGCCACAGCCGTGAACTACCGCACTGTACACTGGTTGATAAAGAGATAGTAGTATACTCGTAACAACTAGTATGACGACGGTATAAAGAACGAAAAAAAAACCACGGTTAGGTGGTATATATTATAATACAATTATGGATGGACGGACTGCCTGCCGAGTTCCGACACAGAGGTAGCCACAGCCGTGAACTACCGCACTGTACACTGGTTGATAAAGAGATAGTAGTATACTCGTAACAACTAGTATGACTATGACGACGGTATAAAGAAAGAAAAAAAAAACCACGGTTAGGTGGTATATAATACAATTATGGATGGACGGACTGCCTGCCGAGTGCCGACACAGAGGTAGCCACAGCCGTGAACTACCGCACTGTACTGTGTCTGCTGCTAATATAGACTGGTTGATAAAGAGATAGTATACAATACTACTAATATACTGGTGGTCAGGCACTGGTCACCACTAGTCACACTGGCAGTGGCACTCCTGCAGCAAAAGTGTGCACTGTTTAATTTTAATATAATATTATTTATCATGTACTCCTGGCTCCTGCTATAACAACCTGCAGTGCTCCCCAGTCTCCCCCACAATTATAAGCTTTATATACAATACATTGATGTGCAGCACACTGGGCTGAGCAGTGCACACAGACTGAGTCACTGTGTGACTGTGTATCGTTTTTTTCAGGCAGAGAACGGATATATTAAATAAAACAAACAACTGCACTGTCTCTGGTGGTCACTGGTCACTGTGGTCGTCAGTCACTAAACTCTGTCTGCACTCTGCACTCTCTTCTAATCTACAGTATCACAGCAATCTCTCTCTCTCTCTCTCTTCTAAATCTAATCTAAATGGAGAGGACGCCAGCCACGTCCTCTCCCTATCAATCTCAATGCACGTGTGAAAATGGCGGCGACGCGCGGCTCCTTATATAGAATCCGAGTCTCGCGAGAATCCGACAGCGTCATGATGACGTTCGGGCGCGCTCGGGTTAACCGAGCAAGGCGGGAAGATCCGAGTCGCTCGGACCCGTGAAAAAAAAAGTGAAGTTCGTGCGGGTTCGGATTCAAAGAAACCGAACCCGCTCATCTCTAGTTAGAACAATACATTAATTATGTAATATGTTCACTCAGTGGACCATTCCGAGCGAGGAGGAGGACGTCTCTCATGTGAGGATGGTAGTTTCACCGAGATGTCCCAGTCTTCGAGCAGCTTCACTCCGGCTTCCAGTTCTGATATAATAAACGTAGAGCCGTCATAGAATACAATCAACTTCACTGGGAAGCCCCACCTATAACGGATATCTTGGGCTCGGAGGGCGGTGGTAATCGGGGCTAGACTGCGTCTTTTAGCAAGGGTGATTGCGGAAAAGTCCGGAAACAGTTGCAAGCCTCCTAGGATATCAGAGTTCTCTGCATCTCGAGTAGCTTGGAGAATACGTTCCTTAACGGTGAAGAAGTGCACCCGGAGTAGTGTATCTCTAGGTAAGGAGCTGGAGAGGAACCGAGGTTTAGGAAGGCGATGAATTCTGTCAATAAGCAGCTCCGCATCAGATGCTTCAGGTAGCAGTTTACGAAACAGGGCCATCGCGTATTTCGTCAGATCGGAGTTATCAACCGAATCGGGTATTCCACGTATTTTAATATTGTTCCGTCTGGAACGGTCTTCCATATCTGCCATTTTGTTTTTAACCATGTCCAACTCGTTTTGTTGTTGGTCGTGAGCTGTTATGAGCTCATTATGTGACGTCACCAATTCCTCCAGTTTACGTTCTAGAGTGTCGGTTCTATCACCAATGGCTGTCAGCTCCTCCTTAACTTCCCGTATGGCAGCTGTGAGGTCGCGAGTTAAGTCCGATTTGAAGGCCGACAGGACTTGGAAAAGGGTCTTCACGGTAAGGGGAGCGTCAGAGCTCGGGTCTACGCCCGACATTGAGAGCGAGCTGGGCAGATCGGATGCGTTCGGACTTTTCGTGGAGGGGGCCGACACTCTTCGAGGCGGCGGGGACGCCTGATTCTGTTTCCGAATCGAGAGAGATACCTGAGGAGGTAGCGTGCCCTTTGCTTTTTTAGGTGCCATAGTGAGATACAGGGAAAAAAAGAGTTGAGAAAAATAAATGTTCTGAGGATAATGCAGCAGCTGGGTCCCTCTAGGCTGATGTGTTATAAAGTAGACAGGACGCTGTTTTTCAGACGTATTCCCATGTTAAACGGTAAGACTCTGGGCGGAAATAGCGCATATTAGGGGTCACATCTTGCCGGGCTGTATGGGTATAGAGACGAGGGCTGCTTCAATCTCGGTAATGATGGTAGGAAATCTCCAGGCAGGGCTGAGAGTAGTGACAAATTAGTATGGTAGGACACAATTAAATTGCAGAGCTTATTGCAGAGGCTGCAGTCAGCAGCTTATTATATGTCTTCAATAGGTAGAGGTGGGTGCAGCTATACAGCATGCAGGATAAGTGGGCTCAGAGGATATCACAGAGCAGCTATGTAATTATGCAGCCTGTGATCTCAGGAGCTGTTAGGAGAAATCCAAGATGGCCGCCGCCAGAGTTAGGCCAGAGACTCCACTACCACTGGCTTTAATATGCACAGGGAGGGATCTAACTTTGTTTGGGAGGTACCTGAGGGTCTGGGGGGGGTCTCCGCCGATCAGGCTGGGTGCTGTGAGCCCACAGGTGGCCCGCCGGGTCCCGCCGCGGCCGAGAGCGGGTTCCGGAGCTCGGCGCCGGGCTGTCTTCAAAATCGAGGCCCCGGCCCCTGGAGGATGCGTAGGCCCCGATTTCGGAGCTGCAGAAATCAGCTCCCAGCGTTACTGGAGGTCACTCCGGGCAGCCCACAGCAGGCAGCAACTCACTGGGGGGGATCAGGAGCCAGCAGAAGCTGATAAAAAGAGATTTTAGGTGTATTGGAGCACTTATAGTTAGGAGCTCCAGCCCAGCGTGACTAGTCAGGACAGCGTCCAAGCCACGCCCCCCGCATTTATACTTTTTAGAGTAAAAACTTTTATGACATATAAAAAAGCAAGTGACAAACTCAGGAATGTACATATGTAATTATTGTGCTTTCTCCACAAATATAGGGAATGTGAGGCTTGTTTACATGTTTACACTACCAGTCACTGGTATACTGTTGAAGGAAAGGATGTCTCTAGAAAGGTATTAGTATAAATCATTAAAGTCAAATTCCCACTTAGGAAAATATTTTTAATTAAATGTTCAAAACAACATTTTGAATTTTACATATTTTCAAGTTAAATATATTTGTTAAATTTTCCTGTCTGGCTTTTATCTCCTATATAATAGCCCAGATCTGTGACTTTGTGATTCATTTGCTAACGCTGGGCGGAGTCACAACACTGGGCGGAGTTAGTCAAATGAGTCACAGATCTGGCCAAATCTATAGGAGACTAGGAGCAGAAGCAGATAGTATGGGCATGGCACAGGCAGCGGCAGGGGTGCACACCTTCCAGCTTTCTGCAGGAGCTTTCTTCAGACAGGAGGGGGGACACACACTCTGCAAAAAGGGGGCGTGGCTTCACGGGAGGGCCCCGTTTTCGACAATGAGGGGGCATGCCCAGTGCTCTGTGAGCTACTGGCATGCCCCCAGGGGCTGATTATGAGTCCGGGGGGGCCAGGGCACTTGAGACAGGGGAGCCCTATCTCATTGCTGTGGGTTGGGGGCGTGGCCTAATCGTGGGACGCGAGGCCATGCCCCCTTACGCAAATTCTGTTGTTTTTTTTTAAATGGAATTTTGGCCCCTCAGCTAGGGGTAAATCCAGAGGAGGTGGTCGCTCCCACCTACACACCCGCACAGGCAGAAGAAAGCAGGGAGACTGCTGCCTCCCTGCAACACCACAGACCTGCCAACACGCAGCAGCGTGTGCTGACAGTAGCACAATGCTGCCGTTGCTGCTGGCATGACGGGGGGGGCTTCTGAGCTGGGACAGAGCTACTCGAGCCGGGGGGCCCCCTAAAACTGTGGGGCCAACGGTACGTACCCCCTGCCCCCCCCTCTTAATCCGGCTCTGCTGCTGGAACCCCCCCTTAATCCATACCCCCTGATGCCCCCTCTCCCTCTGTCTCCACTATTCACCGCTGCTCTGCTAAGCAGAACAGCGAGTACAGGAGCTTTCCAACTGACCCCCCCGTTACCGCGGGACACTGCGACCCGCGGGTGGGACAGCAGGACAGACCCAAAAAAATGGGACTGTCCCGCGAAAATCGGGACATTTGGGAGGTATGGGGGTGTGTGAGGGGGTATGCCGTACAGACAGACGGGCACCGGCTCACTGTGTGCTTGACCCCCCCCCTCTCTGGTGCGGAGGAGCGTCACTTTCTGGCACACTCCACGCTTCTTAGCTGCAGTTTTGTGGGGCACCTGCCGCTGTGCAGGTTCCGTACTGCCTCTGTTATCTCCAGCCCCGGCAACCCCACCGCTAGCTGCAGCGCTGCCACCCACAGTGAGGTGCGCCCCAGCTCCTTCACACACTTTAGCCGGCGGGTAACGCTGCAGAAGTCCGAGCTGCTTGCAGGCTCCGACCCCCTCCTCCCTCCAGCCGCAGCATCTCCTGGGGGCTCCCAGTCACTCCCAGTCTCCCCTTACCACAGTGCCCGGCAGCTGCGCGAGGTCTGCGGTGTGTGACTGGGGGGGAGGGATGCAGACGGGCAGAGGAAGCAGGACTCCAGCCTAAGAGAGTCAGCCATGCCAAGTCTCCACCAGCAGCAGATCCCAACAGGTTGGAGTGGAACAGCAGCAGCCAGCAGCAGTGACTCCGGTAAGACACATCTGTCTGTCACCACTGTTTTGTCCCTAATACCAATCTCTCCCGTGCCCTGTGTTCTGTCATGTCCCTGTCACCCCTGGCCTTGCCCTGCCACCCTTATCCTGGCCCTTTCACCCTTATCCTGGCCCTGTCACCCTTATCCTGCCCCTGTCACCCTTATCCTGGCCCTTTCACACTTATCCTGGCCCTTTCACCCTTATGCTGGCCCTGTCACCCTTATGCTGGCCCTGTTACCCTTATGCTGGCCCTGTTACCCCTGTGCTTGCCCTGTCAACCCTATACTGGCCCTGTCACCCCTGTCCTGTTCCTGCCACCCCTACCCTGGCCTGTCACCCCTATCCTGTCCCTGTCATTTCTGTCCTGGCCCCATCGCCCCTGTCCTGGCCCCGTCACCCCTTTTCTGACCCTGTCACCCCTGTCCTGGCCCCGTCAACCCTGTTCTGACCCTGTCACCCCTGTCCTGGCCCTGTTACTGCATACCCTCCAACTACCTTTTTGGCAGGTACAGTACCCGCAGCGCCTCCAGACCTCTCCCCAATGCACCACACCTCCGCACCTTCCCCTCCACCCCTCCCCCACACGCTGTGCCTCCAGACCCCCTACACCACCCGCGGCTCCCACTCCTCCGCCCCTACACCACCCACAGCACCTCCAGGCCCCCTCCACCATCCACCCCCTTTATATGTCTCCCCCCACACCTGCCCCCCTCCACCCGCAGCATCTGCAGACACCCTCCTCCATCCGTGGTCCCCCCCTCACCAACCCCTCCCCCACCAATGGCACCACCGCACCTGCCCCTCCACCACCAGCAGCACCTCCGGACCTCCTTCCCTATGCGCCGCACCACCTGTACCTGCCCCTCCCCTACCCATGGCGCCTGCAGACCCCTACCCCACCCCCGGCACTCCCGCCCCTTCCCATCCCACAGCACCTCCGGAACCCTTCACCCATCCACAACATCCCCACACCTGCCCCTCTCCCACCCATGGCACCCCTGCCCCTCCCCCACCTGCAGTGCCTCCGGACCCCTCCCCAATCTGCATCCCCCACTCCTCTGCCCCTCCCCCACCCGCAGCACCTCCCGACTCTTCCCCAACCGGGCCCCACCCCCACTTCTACCCCCCCTCCACCTGCAGCATCTACAGACACCATCCGCAGTCCCCCCCGCACCCGCTACATTCTGTACATCGTGCCCTGCAGGTGCTGTTCACGCCGTCGCAAGGGGCTGCGCCTCCTTCACCATCGCACGCCCTTTCATTGTGCAATATTTAACCACTAACAAAGGAATGCAGGTAATACTTTATATAATACAAATATTGAACCCCAGAAAGGCATGCAAGGGTTAAGGGGGCGTAGCCCCTTGCGACGGTGTGAAGAGCGCCCGTAGGGCGCGATGAAGCACCTAGTAATATAATGATTATTCTGATCGCTTAGGCTGAGTACACGCTATGCGTTTGTACAGATGACAAGTGATATATATACACCTGTTCCTGTGTACACCCAATATATCTATAAACAGCATCGTTCCAAGACCTATCACGTTGGCTGTACAGCCCAGCACATGGCGATATAGCTTGCAGATGTACCGGTACATCTGCCTGTGTGTACGGGCAACCCACCGACAATGACGTCACTATGGGTTCCTGTGACCAGGCATGTTGGGCGGAGAATTGGTAAGAGTGTATGCACCAGATAATTTATGCACAAAACCTTACCAATAATTATATCGGTCGGCTGAGCCGCCAGCCAAGTGTGTACCCAGCTATACACTTTCCATCACTTGCTGTTTGCTGATCTTAAATCTACCTAAAAACATCTTCACTCCCAGATGTATACCTCAGGAAGACAGAATCACCAAAGACATTGAGGTAAACATGTTAATGTTATATCGGCAACTGAAATGAATACAGTTACATGAGGTAGCAATACTGTTAAGATGGTGGAACAGAGCATACAATAAAATGTTAGCTTGAACAGAACCTCACTGTATAAAATTATGAATATGAGGATGTTCCATAGAACAGTTAGAGAGGTCTGTGTAGGTCCTATAAGTGCTGGTCTTTGAAGTGCTGCTACCGGCATAGTTATATGGTTGTATGGTCTCTTTGCTGACAAGGGCAATCTGCCCCACATAAACACTTTGCTAAACAGTCTCACAATCGGGTGCCTTCAGCCTTCAACTGGCTGTCGGGTGGCAGCGGCTTGCCCATGTTCTGTCCTACAGTTGGACCATACTTGTTTTCGGACCTGGCCTCCTCCACGTCTTTCTTCATCTGGAATCCATTGGCCATGTCTTCAAAGTCCTGGACAGGAAGGAATTTGATGGTTTTCTCATCCCAGACAGTCTCAAGTCGCTTCTCCCAGCTCTTCAGCATCCCAGTGCGAGCTTCCTGAGGTAAGCGAGCCACAGAATATGTGATTTGAGGTTCCAGGACTTGGAACCCACATACATTCAGAATCCCATTCTGCAAATACACAAATAATGAGTTAACTCCTTTGGTAACCTAATAAAATGATGTACAGGGTATTTATACACAAATGGTGGGGAGCCCATGGAATGTAAATATATGCAGTGCGAACAGGCAACCTGAAAGCTCTGTTCTATGGTGAGGAGTCAGACCCTTAAAATGGGATATGTACTGCCACACGGTGGTCACACTAGCATCCATTGTCCATGTTTTTTTATTTTTTTAGTAAAATCCCCTTTTCCCACTGCGCACGTGTCTTCACTCTCAGTTAAACTAATCACATAGCTGCAGCATTGGAAATGTAAATGTAAACCTTCACTTTCCCATAAGGTGTCTCACACACTTTTAAACCTTGTGGGGAAATTAGTTTTCAAAACTGGACTAATTGGGAAAGTGGGGGGAGGGGAGGAGACATTGTGTTGGGTTGCTCTGGACAGCAGTACATACCCGATAAGTGGCGAGATGTACTGCATTGTGGATGTGATGCTTAGTACATCCCTCACAGAATGGGGTAAATTTACTAAGAAGGGAGTTTTTTAGAACTGGTGATGTTGCCCGTAACAACTCAGATTCTATCTATTATCTTTTAGAAGCAGCTAGATAAATGTTAAGTAGAATCTGATTGGAATCAGTATGTAATGTATGGGATCCCGGCGTTCATAATACTCCCTCACAGAATGGGGTAAATTTACTAAGAAGTGAGTTTTTTTAGAACTGGTGATGTTGCCCGTAACAACTCAGATTCTATCTATTATCTTTTAGAAGCAGCTAGATAAATGTTAAGTAGAATCTGATTGGAATCAGTATGTAATGCATGGGATCCCGGCGTTCATAATACCGATGTCGGGATCCCGATGTCTGAAATCTCGACAGGGGTAAGTAGAGGCTACTTCTCTCTCCTCAACCCTCTGTTCCTGCAGCCTACCCTTATCCACCTAAACCTACCTCCCCATCCCCACTGCCTAAACCTAACCCTCCCTCCCTCGCAGACTGACCCTAACCCCCCCCCCCCCGGGGTGCCTATCCCCCCCCCCTCCCCGCAGCCTAACCTACCCCACCTCTGCAGCCTAACCCATCGGCTATACTTGCGGTTAGAATACTGGCTGTCTACTGCCCCTTCGGAGTTCCGGCATGTGGAGTCCAATGGGTGTCGGGATTCTAGCATCAATATTTCGGCTGCTGGGATCCTGACAACCACCATCTTGACAGCATCCCACGATGATGTATCAGGCGTAACCGTTCAACTATGGCTCTCCAGCCTCTGTCCCTCCTTTTATTATTTGCGGTGTGCTCCAGTGTAATCTGTTACTGAGAAATTCAAATTTATTGCTGTATGATTCCAAATTGTATCAAATTAGTAAAGCTCATTCTGAGTGCAGCTGCGAGGTTAATCTTCCTTACTAGACGTTCATCATCTGAGGTGTATGTGTTTTACGGTTAGGGGCAGATGTTGTATGTGATAGGTTTTGGGTGGTTTTGTGCTGCATTGTGGAGGGGGGTGAAGGGACTGTGGGTGGCGGAGTGTGTTGTGGGAAGGTGTAGCAAAGATGAGGAAGGTGTTTTGTGTGTGCAGCGGGCGGGGGAGGGTGCGTGCGTGTTGCTAGGAGTGTGAAGGGTGAGTGTGTGTGTGTGTGTAAGGGAGAAGAGGTTGCATTGTTTGTGTGCTGATAGGCGATGGTATGTCTCTGGCTGCTGGAGCTGTAAAGTGTTGTGGTGATAGGGCTGTGTGGGACCATGAGGTGGCACTTGTTCCCCCCCTTGTGATGGGGGCATGCAAGTGTGGATTAGGGCAAAAGGCATTGCTGCACATACGGGGATGGATGATAGTGCAAGGCGGGCGTCTGTGAGTGTCTGCGTTGGGTGTATAGAATCTGGAATGTGCACTCGTGTCCCTTGTCCCGAGGTGTGGGTGTCTGGTGCTGGCGTGGAACATACATGTCTCCCGCAGGGCTGGGGGCAGTTGCTGCGATACACCTAACGGAAGTAGAGTGGGGTGCGGGGTGCTTGCAGTGTGATGCGGCGTCGCATGTGCAGCAACGGGCAGTGTTAACATGGTGTGTGCTGGTCCATTGTGCGGACGGCGGGTCCCGGCCAGCATGTCCCCTCAGCAGTGGCGTAAGTTCGTCCTAGACGCCCGGAGGCAATATAAATACAGGTGCCCCCCTATATAGAGGCAAAAAAATAAAATTATATATATATATATATATACACATACACACACACCACACCACACCAATATTGATCCTGCAGGCTATATATATATAGGCAGAATGAGGGGTCATTGTATATATGAGGCGGGATGAGGCAGAATGGGGGTCATTGTATATATGACAAAAATGCAGATTCATTAAACGGGCATTGAAACGTTGCACTACTTCAATTGGTGTCAGTGTGCAAATCATTGGAG